>NC_054869.1:2203174-2308052 GCF_018320785.1 Cheilinus undulatus | reverse complement strand
CAAGTGCATTTAATGGCAGAAATTCATTCATTGAGTCATTTATTTTGGTGACCCTCTGGATTGATGCGCTAAACCTTTGCAGTTTTTGTTGCATCCTTTCTGTACTTAAAGTATAGAATCACCTTATTCCCCAGATGAGCAGTGAAAACACAGTTCGCTATACTTGTTTCTCCTGTCCTTACTGGTCACAAACAGATAAACCTCTAGAAAAATTTCAGTGTAAATGATGGTGGACAAAATATAGTTCTTTTTCAATGCAAAAACAATTTCAGTAGTCGGCCAAAGGTTTTAGACTTAAGAAAAACTTTATCAGTCTTTCAGAGTTAGAAAAAAGTAGTCTTTTTAGTTTTAAATACCCTGTGTTTGTTAATATCCCTCCGCCCAGCAGAGCAAGGAAATGCTGTCCTCATCTGTTTTACATTAAATTTGTTATAGGAAGGAGATCTCTTTGCAAACAATATTGACAGAATTGACAATTCCAACAACCAGTAATGCTTATGATGTACATGTATAAATATGTGCACTACATTAAGACAGACTCATTGGGAACTTGTCCCTTTGTGTCTGTTCAGAGAGGGCTCGCTACATTTGATGAGATGGATCTTTGTCTTTTTCTTTTTGTCTTTCAATGACTGGCTTCACTTTTCCCCAAATTGTTTTGGTGTAGTGATATGTCCAGTAAAGTCCATCTCTTTGTCTCTTCAGTGCAAGAGGACGTTTACAAGAAGATCTGAGCTGCTCAGATTGGGATAAGGAACAATGAAAGGGTCATTGCAGACAAAATGGCACACACGTTTGCCTACAGACGACAGGAGGTGGTGAACCAGGAACCCAGCATTAAGGACTTCAAGGATCGATGGCCTGTGCTGTTCCAGCAGAAAGAGGTAAAAATAGAAATTAATTGCATCTTGCATCTTGATTTTGTTATGGTTAACTTTTATGAATTGTTCATAATTTGGTGTAGTTGAGATTAGAGCTACAACTAACAATTACTTTCATAGTTGATTACTTTGTCGATTACTTTCCAGATTAATTGATTGTTGTTTGGTCCATATAATGTCAGAAAACTGTGAAAAATATTCATCAGTGTTTCCCAGAACTCATAATAAACTTATCAAATGTCTTTTGTCCACAACACAAAGATACTGGGTTTACTGTCCTCAGAGTAAAGAAACTAGAAAATATTCACATTGAAGAATCTGGAATCAGAGAATTTGGACTTTATTTCTCAAAGAATTACACAAACTGATTAATGGATTATCAGAACATTTGGTATTTAATTTAATAATCAATTAATTGTTGCAGCAGTAGTTAAGATCAAGTATAACATGACACAATTTATGTTTTTAGTGTCCATATTGGTTGTATTTTTTGGTGTATGGACATATTGGCAATTGCACAGGCCTGCGTCAGTGGCTACTTCCTTAAAACTGAGGTTATATGAAGACCAAGCCAGTTATAATTTCTTTCAGTATAACATGTCAGCTGTTTTTGTTGTTGTTGTTGTTTCTTTTAGATTAATAAAGAGTTCCAGAGGCTCATGGCTGTTCCTCTTAAGGAGAAGTTCATGGCCCAGTTAGATATGTACTCCAGCCAGCTGATCAGAGTCATCCGTGCCAAAGGAGGACTAACACGACAAAAGACTGCTGATATCATGAAGACTTTGGACCAGGTAAATCTATGTCATTGTAAGTCTACACGCACATCCAAACCTAGGTGGGCAGGTGAGCCGAAAAGGAGACCAACAGAGAACAGAAAGACGTCTTGCACACTGCAGGGCTCTAAAAATATAATTATTTATTGCACCAACGTGACGTTTCAAGCAGAGTAGCTCTTCATCAGACTAATGTGATAAGTGCAGAGCACCTCATTATATACAGGTGAAGGTAATCACACAGACAATCACGTGATCTGATAAGAGTCATCATGTGAACATGTTACAAGGACAAACAAAAAAAGAAGTAAACATACAACCCAGTGGTTATGTGCGATATTTACAATTTCAAATGTTCAAGAATAAGCACTATATCTTGAACATTTGAAACTGTAAATATTGCACATAACCACTGGGTTGTATGTTAACGTGTTTTTTTGTTTGTCCTTGAAACGTGTTCATGTGATGACTCCTAAATCAAATCTATGTCATTACACAATTTATTTGTCTCCTTGTTGATATACTAACATTGGCAGCCCAATACTGACTTTGTCTTTTATATGCAGGGCAAGTTTTTGCTGCAGAAAAGATACACAATTGAGCTCACATTTATTAAATTCTAGCATTACATATGCTCCTGTTACTCAAATGTATTTGTTTAGCTCCAAATGAAAGAAGGTCTGTCTTCAGAGATTTGGAAAAGATGAAATTAATCAAGATTATGTTGTCCTAGACGGATGACATTAATCTTCAGAGAAAGTGTGTCCTGAAAGCCCTCATCATCTACCTAGGAGAAGACACAGATGCCCTTATAGAGGAATAACTTGTAAGTTTCAACACTAATATGCATGTTAGCACATCTTGTCAAAAGAACAAACATACACGCACACACATCTTGGATTTCAATCTAATGCTGTAAAGGGAGGTTTTTAATAGGGGGTTTCCAGCTGTAACATTGATTTCATGTATTTTTTTCCATAAGGTAGCCATCTTGGACAGCATGCTTAGTAACAATACTGAACATACTGAATCATATACATGTCATGAGTGCTTTGACATTTTTACATGAAGTAATGGGGTTAACACAGGTGTTACCAGTGACTCCTTGTCAAAGTTCTGTTCCAGTGAAGTCAAATGGAAACCGGTTGCTGCTATTGTGCATGTTGGCTCACTGGAAAGGCTCCTGTGACTCACTCAAAGTACAATGGGACCATAAAGGGTTAATTTGGATTTTTTGAAGTGTAGTTGTATGAACTACATATCCATAGTTGTACTGGCCAAAAACTTTAACAGCTTTTTCCTTTAACCTTTCCTGGTGTTGATGTTTGATCACAGGTGGAACGGGAACATTGTCACAGCATCCTCATCATATGCGCAAACTTCCAAAAATAAATCCTCAGAGAGCTGGTTCATATTACAAAAATAAATAAGATAAATGCAAAACAAAGGTTGAATTCTTAACAAATAAATTACAGCAACCAAAGCCTGCGGTCAATGATAGTATGTGCTGTGAGCAATCATCTGGCTGTGCGTCAGCCGCTCCTACAAATAGACGAGCGCCCTTACCACCTGTGAATGGTGCAGAGAAAATAAAAAAAAGGTCAACAATGTAAATAAAACTGTGTAAATAAAAACTCAAATGTGGCTCCTTCAATAGTCAGTGTATTACAGTAGATGCCATTCGACACACCTACAGTTAGGAGAAGCAGAAACTGTACCAAAGCCATGCAATATGAACATTTTGGATCATATAGACATTGTCTTGAATAGTTGTACATAAACTGGCCTGGTAAATATTATTTTATGTTCTGCTCAAGATGAGGCACCAGAATAATCAAGTTATCACAGAATAAGACTCAAGCTAGTGACATTTTTGTCCCATACTTAGTGCATAGTTACTGTATAACAGCACAAAGTGATGCTAGTGATGTTTTGTGTTTGTGTCATGTACTTTTCTGTAGGACTCAAATACTGGACCTGCAGAGAAGGATCTGGAGCAGTTCACCATGGCAGTGTTAGTGGTGTGGAAAGAAGGGGCTCAACTGCAGGACCCACCTGAGGATATTGGTATTGATATTGAGGGTGTGGAAGTGATGTGCGAACTAGCCTTAGTTGCTTCAGCTTTTGCCTTGCTGCTAGGAATGATATATGCACTCAACCTAGCTTATCCAAAACCTCTGTGTTTCACGTTTGAAGTGCTCCAGAAACTCATTATCCAGCTGGAGCTGGGCAAGATGTCTCCCAACGTCCAAAATCTTTATGGCAGACTTCAAACCTTGCAGTAATGACACACTACTGTGCTCTTCAGGAGCCAAGGAAGCACAGAGGTGTGGTGGCATGTGAAAACTGAGACTCATTTGGATGTTGGGCCTTTGTATGCTCTAAGACAAGGGTTTTCAAAGTGAGGGAGAGTGAGCCCCCCCAAGAAGAAATTTTTCATTTGGTGGACCCCCACCCACAAAAAGGATTCATTTATATCATTACCTGACATTTATATCTAATCTTTAAACATTTTTAACAATGTACAGTGCTTAACAAATTTATTAGACCACCTGTCATATTTGTCTCAGAGACCATCCAGCATCATGAAGTGCTTTAATGCGGACTCTTTCATTTTCGGTGAGCTCTCCACGTTTTACCATTTTGAACAGGAATGAGGAATTTCAAACTGAACCTTCACCTTTTTAAACCCAAATTCAAACCCCAAATCAGTTTTTTTTGTAAATCACTAAATTTGAAAATTTATGGATAACAATAATAATTCTATTTTAGCCTTAAAAATATCATTTCGGTTTCGGCTTCTACATATTGGTGTATTAACCATTGCAGAAACATAAAAAATGATTTTGGTTTTACCAGTTTTTACCAATGCTGTTAATTTAGGGCAGCTGTGGCATAAACCTTACTTTGGGTGGTGGTCTAGTAAATTTGTTAAGCACTGTATTTTGGATATTTTGGTTTGCAAATGTCCTTAAACATCTGCCTTTCCCCCTTATTCAGTTATAATGCCATTAAATACCCTTTTTTCATAATTTTTTAATTTTTCAAAGTCTTTTGCCACTTTTTCCCAAATTTTGCCACTTTTATCTAAGTAAGCTAGCTTTTGCCATTAAATACCAGTTGTTTCCTTTTTTCAATTTTTGCCGCTTCTTTTTGCCATTTTTGCAGTTTTTTTGGCCACTTTTTGCCCATTTAAACTACCTTTTGCTATTAAATACCAATTGTTTCCTCTTTTTTGCCCATTTTTGCGACTCTTGACTGCTTTTTGCCCATTGTAGTCACTTTCCACTCATTTTTTGTCACTTCTCACCCATTTCTGCTACTTTCTGTCCAATTTTTCCACTTTTCCTCCCCATTTTTACCTCTTTTCACCCATTTTTGCTGCTTTTTGACCATTTTGCCACCTTTAACCTATTTTTATTGCTACTTCAAGCTGTTTTTGTCACTTTTCACCTCTTAGATTGTGGCTCTTGCAAAGGTATTTTTTAACAATTTGGCTCTTTGGTTGAGTAACACTGCTCTATAGCATAGTCCCTATAGTAACTATAAGTTTATCCATTTAGCTCCATGCACAGCAGAGGTTCGCGAAGCAAATCACCTTTTTTCTGGTTTATGGTTCCGCGCCTCCCATGAAGCTCTGTGGCGCCTCCCAGGGGAGGCCAGTTGAAGGTCAAGTTTAGTTTTTTAGTCCATAAAACACTTATGGAGTTTCACAGGAAAACAGTGTTGCAGAACCTCCCAGTGGAATTGAATGGTGACCTGTTCTCAAATGTAAAAGAACAGTACCTTACTGCTTGTAACTAGTGTAATCCAAGTCCCCTAAAGCCCGGTTGCATTGGAAGATGTTATTTACACCTTGTTTTGATGCTAAATCTTCACTGTAGATCATTTTCTTGGAGCCACATGCACACTGTTTGAACAGGGTGTGTATAGTGCAGTCTTGTAGTACTCGAGTCCGGGACTCAGACTCGAATCCGACTAGGCCTTATTTGGAGGACTTGAGCGCTAATGACTCGGACTTGGACTCGGACTCTAGCTTTAACTGTGTCAGGACTTGAGGATGAAGAGGCGGACCTTTAACCTTTTCTGCTTAAGACTTTTTTATTCTGTAATTTTTATTGTTTTTGTGAAAAAACAAACAAAAAAACGCATAACTGATCAGTGTTCACGCAGCGCCTGGCTGCATGCGCGTTCACGCGAGTCTAACCTACTGTCTGTGAAAACAACCAGAGGAGAGACAGCAGGGGTAGCGGGGGAGTCTGGGTGACAGAGAAAGGAGCTGATAGGTTGATAAGTAGCCTAAACCTTTGGCTCTTCTCTGTATTCCCGCAGTAATCTTTACAGAAATTAAACTAAAATGCAACCAGCCAACCTTTGAATCCCTGAAAATCTCCATCAGCTGCTAAGACTCATATTAGCTGCTGTTGCTGCTGTACAGTAATCCTCCCCAGTCTTGGACAGAGTGATAAAAACTCTTAAACTTCGTAGTGAGTCCCGTTAGTTAAAAATATCAAGCCAATGTTGAAATCTGCGTTAACAACGGCGAGGTAACGCTGATTTGTGAGCTGAACAACGTGGCATACAGTAAAATTATGATGTGTTTAATGACAACTCAGACTCTAGAGTATCAAAGGGGGGACAAATTTAAGACCTTTTCGTGATGTGTTCAAATGTCCCACGGAGAAAATTTAAAGTTTAGATTTTAGTGAGAAATCTGAATAAATCTAGTTATTTTGAAGGAGGAATATTTAGTATGATAGATATTAAAATGGGTTTAGTTAAGAACATGTCTCATTTTTCCACCTTAAATACACAAGTAATCCTGTTAATATAACTAATATTATCAATGAAGAGTGTAACAGCTCCTCTGGCCCTTTATAATAAAAAGTTAAAGAAATTCATACATTAATAAAACACATCAATGTAGCACACCTGTAAAGCTGGAATGGCTTAAAAAAATTAATAATTTAATTCAATTTGGCTCTGGGTTTTAGGTACAGGGGACTCGACTAGGACTCAAACACAGGTAGTGGGGACTCGACTTGGACTCAGGTAAGGAGGACTCGACGCGGACTTGAACACTAGGGACTAGGGACTCAACTTGGACTCGAGGTTTGGTGACTCAACAACAACATATAGTGTGACCCATGCATGCAAGTGGACACCATGTTGGAGCTTAAAGAGACTTGGATTACACCAGATGAGCAGTATGTAGGCATTTTATGTTTCTTTTTTCCCGGTTGGTTTTTCCGTTTGAAAACTGGATACCATTCACTAACATTGTTTGGGAGACTGCTACGCTGTCTTCCTGTGAAACTGTAGCAGTGTTTTATGGACTAAGGGTGAGTGAATAAAGACTGAATTTTCATTTTGGGGGTGAACTATCCCTTTGATATGTTGTGTTTGTCTGTAACTTCAAATGTATGTATACAGTTGAAGGGTTGCACAGTAAATATTTTGTTATGTCATACCAGAAAATCAAAAGTGTTTTAATGACTGCTCCATTTCACTTAAGGGAGGTTCTTCTACTGTGCATGCTGGTTCACCATCACTGTTACAGGGACACTTAAAGAAACTGTTAAGTCCACCTGTGTTTCCCTGGTCCTAACAAGTCAAAATACCTGCTGTGCAACAAGATCACCTTTGACGATTTGAGAATGGTATTGAGGACTGTTACTGCATATTATGCATATTTTTGTAACAGTTGTTGCATTTACTTTGTTGTTAAGTGTTATGCATTTCTATAGTTATGCATTTTGTACACATGTTGGTCAAACGTGTTGTAACCAAAGTTAATGTAATAAAGTAAAAAAGAAAAAAAAAAAAAATTTGTATGTCTTTTTTTTCCCCAGACAACTTAAAAATTTACTTATTTTGAAAGTATTTAAATTATATTTGACAACCTAAAATTAAACACAAGGGTTACTGTAAAAACTACTTTTTCCTAAACCATAATATTAGGTTGTTAAGGAACAGTATTTTACTTTAAGGTGAAGCAAAAATTTGAGTTGGGAAAACTGATTTTTTTAAGTCGACCTGCCCTAAAATTTAAGTTGCATTAATGCAAACTTTTGATTTGAAATAACTCAAATTATTAACTTAATTTGACTTAAAACAGTTGTGTTCATTCAACTTGTTAACTTGACTTGAGATAACTTAATTCAATTGTGCGTTAGCAATTGAAGTAATTTTTTAAATTTGGTCCAAAAATTTTCTTTTTTTCAGAGAGTTGGGAGTGCAGGGACAGAACTTGCGAAAGATGTCAGATAACGCAGCACAGGCCAGTCAGTGGATTTGGATGAGGAGGAGTAATGCCAGCTGGGGCAAAAATGAAAGTTGACGAAACCCCTTAACTTCTCCATCCGCTAGTTTTGCTTAACCTGCTCTCTTCTCTCTCTTCCCTCATCATTTTCCCCTCTTTTTTCCACTTAGTTATGGGTTAGTTTTGTGCTATAACTGTTGCACTGTAATCATGTATGGAGCATGGGTCTGTTGAAGGTGGCATGCTGTTGAGGCTGTGTGGGCCATGTGGTAAGATAGCTAAGATGTCTGCATGTTGGCATGGTGGGTGGTGGGAGCCAGCATGGAGGGGGGTGGCTCTGGGACACTGGAGATCACTGTTTAGCCCTCTGGAGATATTGTGGGACTAACTGGACAAAACACTGATGAAGGAGGGTTCCCACTTGACAACCCTGGTGAAGTGCGGGTTTCTTACTACCCATGGGTCTGCACGGTTGACTTGTGGATGCAGATCGTAATGGACTTCTTCACTGAGCGCTAATCTTCTTTGTAAGGCATAAGTATCTTGTGTTTCATTCAGATTCGCCAGAGGTTCAAGTCCCCAAAACCAGTCATTGAAACTGAGGGTAAGAATATGGGTTCCCACCTTTGCCTGCAGCAAAACCTGCAAAGCACCCTACTCCTATGTTCAACTCTGCGGTTGGTGGTCCCACAGGGTGGCAATCCAACACAGGGGCAACCAGCCGGGGGCTTGTGAGTATCCCCACCACTGTCCATTGCCTCTCACTATGGGCTACTCCATAGTAGAAGATTGTTTAGCTCCTCTCCAGGAGTTTGGTCTATGAACAAGGAGGAGGTGAACCCAACTATATCTAACTGGTACAGCTCCACCTCCCGCACCAGCCTGATTTCTTCCCTGCCAGACGTGTGACTTTTTTTTTTTTTTTAACTTTATTTATTGTTGTTTTAACATATACAAAACACATGGCAAAATTAAGATCATGACATAAGTTCCCTGCCCCCACCCCCTACCCTCACCCTTCAGGAGGCAAACAACAGGAGTGAGTACGTAAATTGAAAATCAAAAATTAAATAGACAAAAAAAGAAAGAAAATAATAATATATTGCAAATAATAATTAATAGAACAAGTAAAAAGAAAAACAGAATACAAAGATAATAAAATTAAATAAGAGAAAAATGAAATAAAATAAAAAATACACTGATGCTCAGAATTGTACTATTTGTTCAGTATTACCAGATAATAAATGATACACCATGTCTCACAGCTGAAATCTCATACATACAGTGACCAAGTAACAGGAGGGTCTAACATCTCAAAGCAGTGTTAAAGTTTTGACATGTGTTACGAATAGGGACCAAGTCTTGTCGTATTTCTCTGCAGATCCACGTACAAAATACCTGATTTTCTCCAAGTTCAAGAACATCATGACCTCACGAATCCACTGATTAATAGTAGGAGGGGTTTTACTCCTCCAATTAAGCAAAATGAGACGACGGGCAATCAGAGATGCAAAAGCTATAGCATTTTTATAGGAAGTGGGTAGTTTTATACCTTCTTGTATTATTCCAAAAATCGTTGTCAGAGGTTTGGGATTAATAGTCTCATTCCCTATTGCTGAAAGAGAACGAAAAACCAGGATCCAGAAATTGGATAGAGATTGACAAGACCAAAACATGTGGCAAAGGGACACTGGAGAGTATTGACACCGGGGGCACGATGGGTCAACACTGGGATATATCTTTGCCAATTTATCATAGACATGTGACTTTTTTTCTGGCAGTCTAATACAAAGGCTACCAGCAAGGGGCTGGTGAGTACCCCCACCCCTGTCCACTGTGACTCCACAGTAGAAGAGTGTTCAGCACCTCTCCAGGAAGTTTGAACCCTGTGTGACGTCAGTCATCTGCTTACTACAGGCAGGCTCAAACGACTCTTGAAACCAATCTGCAGAATGCGCAAACTGGTGAAGATAATACCGTTAACAACAATGGCTGCTTTAGCAGTATTAGAAGACATTGACAATGGTGCAATACGAAGAGAGCGTGTGTTCAAAAACAGAGAGGATTTGGCTCATCCAGCTCATCAGCCGCTTTAGGTTCCCGAGGGCAATCCTCCTGGAACCCTATGCAGAGCTGTGACCAGGAGCGCGACACAGCGAGGAGCCATGCGCTGCCTGTATCCATACAGGTGCTGACCACACTGAGGTTCCTAGCAACCGGGCCATTGCAGAGGGAGCTGGCCAACCGATCGGGACTTTGCCTGTCAACCCTGAACTGAGCCATGCTAGCCGTGTGGGACTGAATTATCCGCATGTCCGCCAAATTCCCACACAATGCAGCTGAACAGGTCAACATTGAAGCACAATTTGCAGCAAGAGCCAGCTTTCCTGCTGTAATAGGAGTTATCAACTGCACACACAGCGCCATCGTATGATGAATTAGTTTATGTCAACAGGAAAAATTTTCATTCTATCAATGTACAGATCATATGTGATGAGCAAATGCAATTAACCAACATTGTGGCGAGGTGGCCTGGTTCAATGCACGATTCATACATTCTGAGTAACAGCATGGTTGGGAACAGACTACAAGCTGGCACTGTGCGCGATGGGGGTGTCATGTACATTTATTCATTTAATTGTCCTAATATTAATCCCCGTGATCTGCATTGAGCATGTGCACCCCTAAATACTATCCCATTTTCACAGCATCATTACTAGTCAGTGGTTAAAGTTACTAGCTTTTTGTTTTTTTGCTGGTTAAAGTACAGCTTCAGATCTTTCCAACAAGTCCCTAACTGTCTCTGTGTGCAAAATACTCACGTTAATAACCCCGTGCATAAAGTGTGAAATGTCTTCATCAGCCTCACCTTTTCCCCAGTTTACTTTGTCTGCTTTCAAGTGACCCCAGGCGACCGTGGCTACCCACTTAAAGCCCCTCTTCTCCTGTCCCCCTGCCTATTTTGCCACACTTTGGGCGTTGGGCAGCTGTCCTCCGCTTCACATCCACCTTTATGTTGGACCACTTCTTCTTCAATTCAGCATGTGTGCGCTTTTCTGAAGCCATAGCATTGACAGTGTTCCGAAGAGGACATTTTTGCACGCCTCCAATTTGCTTTCCGTGAAATTCTTTTTTTTCCCTCCTCTTTCTCATTCTTTTTCAAGTTTTTGATTGTGCAGAGAGGGGGGATCTCAGGTGCAGGGCTCATTTAAATATGATTTGCGTATTTAAATGGGGGAGTGGACAGGGAGGAGTCGGGTACTCCAACAATTCCATGTTGATTGGGATGTACAAAGGAAATGTGCTTGGATTCATGCGTGCGCACAGATTCGTACATCTGGATATTTTTATGTGTACAACGTTTTCTGGACTTAAGCGTACGCCATGTTTCAGTAGGAAATCCATGCAAGTCTTTGTAAATGAGGCCCCTGGTGATCAGACAGCTCCAGCTGTCTCAGCTTTGAAGGGTGTCTCCTCCACCAGGGGCGTAGCCTTCATTTCAGAAGTGAGGGGGACAGATTGTTCAGGAGCAAGACAGTTTTTATTAAATGATTTATAGAAAGATCCTCTCCCATTCAGTTGCACCAAACAACGAAAACACTTAATGACAGTCTTTGCTGAAGATGGTCCCTGTCCTGATCCCTCACAACTGCCTTCTGTCTGCTCTTTCTATAGCAATACAGACAAAATATATGCAAAGAAAATCTAAATTTAGAGTAGACATTAAGAAGATTAGTGATGAAATAGCTGTGGAAATTCATGTCAAATTTACTGTGAACCGCCATCTCCCTTCTCTTCCTATTGCAATAATACATATTTAAAAAAAATAAATAAATAAATAAATAAATAGGCTATGTGCAAAGCAATAGTGAAATTCAGAGCACAATTTGAGGAGAGTGTTTCTATTCCTAACATGAAGCTACCTAGCAAGCCAGCCATCTAAAGTAACAATAGTTATTATGCTTGTTAACTGGGCTAAATTGGCTGAAATTGCTAAATTGACATCATTTAGCTAAGGTTATCAAAAACAGCATCACTAAACTTACACAGTTTGATTTGAAAAATGAATGCAAGGTTTTTTGCCTCTTGCTGGCTTGTTTGCAGGACATTGCAGCACTTTACACGACCTGTGCTAGGCTACTTGATTCACATATTTTATGTTAAACAAGCTGTTAGGGAGGCGGCACCCCGTTTGAATGGCTGAGTCTGCTCTGATTGGTCAGCTTCCACACATCCTAACAGACACTGCCTGACTGCCTCGCTGTTCCTGTGCAGAGCTGATAGGCATATGGCTCCATATATGATCTGACCCCAAAAAAATTCTAACAAAAGGTTTCTCAGTGGTTTACAGTAGTATCAGATGTTCTTAAAAACATACTAAAAGTTTACCAAAGTTTGACCACTAGAAAGGTGTAATTTTCAAGATGGTGGCCGTCAGGTCCTTAAAATGACAATTACTCCTTTGTATTCCTCCTAGACCAGGAATACTGGCGCCTGATACATGTTTTGGACATGTAATATTCTAATTAGCATTAGGGGTGCACGATAAGCTCAAAGCTGGACGTTAAGATCAGCTCGTCTCCCATAATCTCCCTCCACAAATACATTATGTGATGACATAAAAAACTGATAAAATATGAAATATAAAAGACTGGAGTACATTCACGCTCTAATAATTTATTCCCCTTCTCTTTAAAAAAAAAAAAAAGAAAGAAAAAAATCACAGTAGCATTTTAATTCAGTGCAACAAATGGGGAAAATCCTCATCTTCAGATTGAACAAAGATAGGTAAAATGTGAGATGATGCAGGACTATATATTTTTTAAACAGCTTAATTCTACATTGTTAAATTCGATATTGACTTAAAACTACATAAGAAGTTATACATATATATACTACACACATATACATAGACTTTATGCACTTCATATTCAGTATTTAGCTCAGTCTGTGTCAAATTCTGTGAAATTGATACTAAATTGTTGTGAATAAACTGAGAAATCCTGCACTTGACCATTTTATAACTACTTTGTATTCTCTAGTTAGACATATTTTGTGATGTATCGTAATACAATTTTCTTGCAGTATATCGATTATCGCAGTATCGCTGTATTGTGATAATATCAGTATCGTGGACCATGTATCGCGTATCATATCGTATCATGAGGTACCCTGTGATTCCCACTCCTAGTCCACACCATGATCTGGAAGTAAACTCTTTGGCAGTGGTATTTGGTTGATGACTCAGTTGGAGGCAGACATTCTGGGGTAACAAATGATTTGGCGGTAATGATTTTCTTGCTAAAAAGGTTGTAGCGCAAAGAGGCAAGTAAATCTGTACTCTTTCCACCAAACAACACTGCCATTGCCTTGGTCCCATGGTCCTCTATGACATTCCTTGCTTGATGTGGGAGCAGAAACACATTTGCACAGGACTGGATGGTTGATTCACCATTCACAAGTTTCTGGAATGCTGTCTGTAAGTAGTCAAGGATGAAGTTTGTTTGAGCAACATGGTATACACTGTGCTGCCCACAACATTTCAGTGAGGCAAGCCATTTCAAATGTCAGTATTCTCTTCCAACATCTTCTGAATTGCTGAAAATTGTGAATTTAGTTTTGTCGGGTTTAGTATAATGCCACCTTTATACTCAAAAACATCTATAGAGGATGCATTACATATGTATCACCTTATTCAAATTGAAATGAGTGACCATTTTAGAGGGTTCACACACAGGCCTCTGTTTAGGCTAACTCAGAGTTGTTTAAGATCAAAAGTAATACAACTCCAATTTAAGTCACTTTTGGGTGCAATAACGTTTACATTAGGGATGCACCGAAATGAAAATTCTTGGCCAAAACCGAAAACCGAAAATGAGGAAACCAAGGCCGAAAACCGAAACACCGAAAGAAATTATTATGCCAATTATTAGTACCATTGCATTTATGGCTATGACAGTGTACTAACCACACTAAAATCAATTGCAATTGCAAAAATTAATATTAATGCTTCAAAGGATAAATCAATTACAAAATTATGTAAATATTTATTAAGCACTTCATTCCAACAATGCACAATATAAAATAAAATAAAATACAAAATAAAATGTTTAACTGGACCGCAATCATGTACACATTAAATCAGTGATTCTCAGCCTTTAATCAGTCATGAACCTTCTGTGAAGTATTTTTTCAGCCATGTACCCCCTAAACAGCACAAAGCTTTTTAGCCAAAAAGAAAGACATTAAAGAGTGCTGTGACAGCCGTCTGGTTTATCAAACTTTGTAACTGATAAACACTTTCAAATTACAAATATTAGATTTTTTTTTCATACATTTTAAATATTAAAAATGCATGACTAAAGTCATGGCACATCTTCTCATCTCTAAATGTGGGAATTCAAATTGATGTAGCTATTGAAAACAGTGACTGGAAAGGCTTTAAACCCAGAAGTGTGCAAAACAATGCCCGACTGCAGTGGGTCTCTCTGGAACAATTTGGAAATAAAAACAGAGTTAGAAAGAACTTAAAACCTGTAAATAATAAACAAGTTATAAAAAAAGACTTCTCTTTTCTCAAACTGAAATCATGAACTTAGTTATAGATCAGCATTTCTTCACAAAAAATAAATCATAAAACTTTTTATGAATGGAGAGGTTGTGAATACAGTTGTTGACAGGCATGTTCCAGTGTGGGTCAAACCATTCTGCCAGGGAGACTCAGGGGGTTTTAGGGTGATTAACTTTAAGAGCATACAAAATATTAACTCCAGTTTATAAACTTAAGGTCCTTACACTCTATACGCAATTTTTTTCATGCAAATTATTTACACAAAATATTTACATTTAGAACTTGTAGCGAGTCAAAGCAAGCTTTCACACCTGCAACGTCATTTCACAGCGTGACATTGCTGCGGATATTTAAGTGGCGCATTTGCACTCATATGAACATGTCGGGCTGCCTGTTGCCTGCCTCCTTCTCTACCAGGCTAAAAAAAAAAAAAAGAGGCAAAAACACAAGCACTGACTGCAGACAAATATGAAGAGATATCAAATATCAGGTGGTGTTGGAGAGGAGGACATTTTTGTTCCTCTGTCTACCTTAAAAATCGGCACCACCACTACATGCGCTCGTTGGAGTGAAACTCACACAGCTGGAGCTGTTTCTAAACTAACGGGATTTCAGTGAAATATTTACCAACACAGTCTCCTCTGACCTCAGACATACAACTTATAAAAGCTCCAGATCAACCAGCTAAATGACCCCTCTGGACAGTCTTGAACACAAACAGGTGAGCCAATCTGTGCGCTGTGGAGAGAGTTAACTCCTCTCACCGCAAGCTAGTCTGTGCAATATTATGACTCTCATTGATCATATCTGACATAAAATGAATGAAAAGTCAGTCCCTCCTCGTACAAACTTCGCTGGCACAGTGAATGAAACCGTGAAAAAAATGGCAGTGACGTCCTGGCTGTGCGTAAAAGTGCCACGTTACGCACGGAGTGAAGGATAGAGTGGGATAAACCTCCTTTTATCTTCCGCTTCAATGAAGATCACTGTTTATCAGAGGACAGAGAAAATACACCGCAGACATTCGCAGCACTAATGTGATTTTAGAATGTACGTAATATACTCGCAAAAAAGTGTCGCTCCTGACGTGCAAAGAAAGGTGCTATTTTTCTTAAATAGCATGTATTTTAAAATCTCGCGTACCCCCTGGAGTGCCATCACGTACGCGTACCCCTATTTGAGAACCACTGATCCAAGCGCGTGCTGGCCGCGGTTTTTGCTTGCGTCATCACAACATCCTGTTTCGGCTTTGTTGTTTTGGTGATAAAAGTCTTTCGGCCGAAAACCAAAAATGCACTTTTGGGCCATTTTCGGCTGAAAATTTTCAGTGGCCGAATTTTCGGTGCATCCCTAGTTTACATTGAATGTTAAGTCTGTGTTTTAGCAAAAAAAAGGTTATGTGTCCAAAAACATGTACTGAGTAGGAGTTACATGACATGGCTAAATCATTTACATCTCTGGTTCACCCCAAACAAAGATAAAACCTTACAGTAGTCTCACAAAATCATGTATTCCATAAGTATATAATCATGTCAGTGCAATTTAGACAAGTCCAATGGGATCACGTGATGACGCCGGTGAGCTGAAGGGAGCAGCAGTCAGGCGCGTGTGGTAATCTGACTTAAAATTATGCTTTGAGCAAAACTTAAAATCCATAAAAGTTAAGGCGCAGTTGGCTACATCAGAATATTAAACGGTGTGTGTGCTTAAATGCCTGGCAGTGGTCCTTTGACCAGAGCTACAGCAAAGAAAGACAGTGGCCACGCGGCTGAAATGTTTGGTGAAGAGGAAGACGTTCCTAATTGGGCTTGTCTTTTACTTGCTGAAATTAAAAATGTCAAGGAGACCTGCACTGCAAGATCTGACAACCTGGATAAGGCTATTGTTCAGTTGAAAAAAGACTCCAAGGCCGCCGCTCAAAGAATTAATAACGTGGAAAAGCGTATCAGTTCTGTGGAGGATCAAGCCAATTCCCAGGGGAAGGCAATTGGGGACCTGTCTAAAAATGTCAAGATCCTTCAAGAAAAGGTGCTGGATCTGGAAGCCAGGAATCGGAGAAATAATTTAATATTAGCCAGTCTCCCCGAGGGTTTAGAAGCCGGCGGCATGCTCCTACTACTAGATAACATTCTCTGACATGTACTGAAGTGGAATGACACAACTCCCGCACCTGAGATAGAGCGTGTCCATCGCGCTCTGCGCCCCATTCCGGACCCGGGGCACCCCGGGGCACCCTCCCCGGCACATCATCATACGCTTTCTCCGATGGAGCGACAGAAACGAGGTGATGAAGAGTCTTGTGGCTGCTAAAGGCAAGTTGACATAGGATGGACATGATCTTCGCATCTTCCAGGATTTACCGATGGAGATACAATACCAGTGAGATTTATACAGAGAGCTCCGCGGCACACTGTGCCAAGGGAACATAAGGCATGGCTTTTTGTATCCTGCCCGACTCATTGTGACCATTAACGAGGAGACTCTCATATTCAAAGAACATAAGGAAGCTGAGAAAGTTCTGATGGAAAAAAGACCTGACCTCTTTGGAAAATGACTTTTCCACAAGACATGAGAAGTAACTGTAAGTGGGCCCTTGTGCCTCTCTCTCTCCACCCACATTACACTGATGTACTGTATGTAACGTATTATAACTCTCTGGGTGGTCATTATTCACAGCCATTAATCATAGCCTACTTTTTTTGTTTTGATTTTTCAATTATGGATACTTTTTGTTAACTAAAAATGGGATCAGCTAATGTGGAAATTGGATTTAGATATGAGATGCAAGCCACTTTAATTTAACTTTCAATGGGCAATATAAAATTTGGTTAATTGCCAGACAGCTGAAAATGTTACTATGAATGACTGGATAGCCTTCATGCGCCTGATCTTCAGCTCCACCGTTTGTTTTTCTTCACGGATGGAGATGGACCTTTCTCTATCTCAATGTACTTTTCGCCTCATTGCCCTTTGGCTTTGTCTTTTTTGTAATTTTGTACGTAGTCTTTTTTTGTTTCTTTTTTGCTTACCCCCTATTCTTAGTGGCATTGATAAGAACAGATTAGATAGGCTATGCTTCTCTTTCATCCATAATTATGTCCTGTAGTCTTTCAGAGTTAAGTAAATGGCTTTGAGTAATGTTAATTTAATTTCATGGAATGTAAACGGGATACAAAATAAGGTGAAAAGGTATAAAATCCTGACGCATCTGAAATCCCTTGGTTGTGATATTGCTATGATCCAAGAAACACATTTGAATGAGGTCGAATCCTTGAGATTAAAACAAAGATGGGTGGGACAGGTTTTCTTCTCACCTGGTACTGGGAATGCAAAAGGTGTATGTATTCTGATTGCCAAAAGAATTTCCTTTCAGTTGCATGAAATTTAAAGATAAAGAAGGGAGATATTTAATTCTGTCTGGAACTTTGCAAAATGTTAAATGTGTGCTTGTAAATCTATATGCTCCTAATACTGGACAAGCAGTTTTTCTAACATCTCTCTGTCCATTACTGTCCAAGCTGTCAGATTTGCCTATGATTGTTGGTGGAGATTGGAACCTAGTACCTGAGCCAGAAATAGACAGATCTAGTCGCCCTCTCCCCTCCGATAAGCCTCTCTCTTTTAATGAATTTCTCAGTTTGTTGGGCTTAGTTGATGTGTGGCGTACACTGAATACGGACACTAGAGAATACACTTTCTATTCAAAAGCTCACAATTCCTACTCAAGAATTAATCATTTTGTCATTTCAAATCATATGCTTAACAACGTTATGGATTGTCAAATACAGAATATTATTATCTCTGATCATGCCCCATTGGCACTTTCCATTATCCCTACATTGAAAACAACATTAAGGCGACCATGGAAATTTAACAATTCCCTTCTTAGAGACAAAGTGTACCGCCCTCGATATACTTGCAGAATATAGCTTGGCAATCAGTTAAACACCTTCTGTTCATCAAAACTCTGGAGACAGTCCTGTCCGCAGGTTTATTGACTAGAAAAAGGGTGAAACTAAGAACAAAAAAGGGCATAATCAGCAATGAGTATGCTGTAAGTTTCTTGGACATGTATTGTAAACATACTTTTATCATGAATAGCATTGCTCCTTTTACAACTAGCTCACATTTCTGTATGTATTGGACAATAAACAAAAGATGCATTACAAATTAAATCAGCCTAAACTAAAATAGTAGCTGCGGTAAGTCATCAAATCAACTGAGCAACACATCATTGTATTTTTACATCAAACTACACAAAACAACCTTTTGTATGGCAAATAATGAATTGGAAATAAACATAAGGATGTAAAATAACATTACATACCGACAATGCTGCGTATGGCATAAGATGTAAGCAGATGTTTGCCGATGAAAGCAGACAGTAGGATGATAGCTGTTCTCTCTCTAGCATGTGCATCTCATTATTTTTCTCATGTTACTTCCTTAACCTGACTTTCTGTCACTAACTTCCTGTATTTCTTAAAGGGACCACGACATGTGATCAAAATTTACACAGACAAACCTTGAGAACTAACTGCAGTAACAGAACACAAAGAGCTTGTGTCTGATTTTATTACTTTAAATGTAGATTCAGTTTCATCCATTCAAACAGTATGGGAAGCACTAAAAGCTACCAGCAGAGGCTGGATAATTAGTTATTCAACAGCCAAAAGGAAGCAAAGTATTACGAGAGACACAAGCTACAGTTGTCATTAAAGGATTTGGAGAGAAAACATATGCAGAATCCAAATGAGTTACATATAAAAAGAGAATTATTCTTGGTAAAATCTAAACTCCAAACTTTTATTCATAATGAGACTGCATATAGACAAGTCCAATGGATTCATATGTGATAAAAAAGAAAGGGGGTTGAAAACTCTTCATTGTTCAATGAAATGAGTTAAAAACCCTCAGATTCATCAAACCCGAGTCAGGACAAGTTAAAAACTGTGATCAAAAAGACAGACAATGGACTTAGGTGCAACACAGGGATTTAATGAACAGATTTTTTCTTGCACCAATTAAACAGTAAAATTGGTTAAAATGTCTTTAAAAGAGCACTAAAATGTCACAAAAAAAAAAAAAAAACAGATAAAAGTCTCTTAAGAGGGTAAGGAGGCTAAAAGGCGCTATAAAACCAGTGAGGCAGAACCTGTCACTCCAGAGGGGCACTCATCTTCAATCCGGGGCTGTCTCCTGCCGCCGCCGCCATCGTCCGCCACCCCGCTCCTTCACAGCCATCACCTGCCAAACAGGAAAAAGGCTGCCAGTGTGGTGTACCAACAGGACAAAGAAACAGGCGAGTCACGCTCAAGTACCAGAGTGTAACTATTATCCAAAGGATACTCACAACGCCAGCAGAGCTCCTCACTCTTCCGCTGCGTGTCTTCCACATCGTAATACTCAGGATTTTCCCCCACTATGGCTGGCGCCTTTACCGTCGGCTTGCCGGGTTGTGCTCAGGTTTGTGTCTCGTCCGTGCGTGCCTCTCGTTTTTTTTCCTGTGTGCTCTCCTCTTCTCCCGTGTTTTTGTGCTCTTATGTCCCTGCGTCCTCCCGTTAGTGATGTGCAGTACCACTGATTTCCTTTCCGATCTGATACCAAGTAAAATTCAGGCTGGTATCGCCGACACTGATACGCTACCGATACTTGCCGTGAATTCTTAATCTTTTTAGGTTCAGCTATGTGTGTAGACTCTCAAAACAGCCTACACTAAAACTAAAGAATTAACAGTTTTCATACACTTGCCATTTCATATAAAAAGCTATGTTACTCATTGAAATTGCTATTAAAATATATAATTTAATGACAATAAAATAAATGTCACAATAATTGCATAAGTTCGTCACTACTACATTTCAAAATATTCAATTAACCATCAGTCAAAACAAATGAGACTGAAAATAATACAAGAAAATATTTTATAGAAACAATGTCATTTTCTATCTTATTTATCAAATGTTTTTCAGTTTTATCTTAGCTTTTTTTAGCCCTCAATGGCTGTTTAATTGCAAGTATAATGTATATTTTAGTAACACCTAGCCTATGTAATCCACTTCAAATAATTTACTTTACAGGTAGCCTTACCTGACTAAATCTAGGCCTACTGAATAGATGTGAGCTGATCTTAGGGACATAGATTTTTACTCAAAGCCAATCATTACACAAGTTTGCGATAGTGTTTTTACTCTCCACTGTATTCCTGTTAATGGCAAACTACACATTTGTCCATATTTATTAAAATATCGATATTTTTGTATGAGAATCAATTCTAAAACATAAGTCTCTGGTATCGGAGGGATCGATACTTCAGTATCGATCCGCACATCACTACCTCCCGTATCTCCAGTCCCTGCATGCTCTTCCGGCTCTTGTAGGCCCTCCCTCCAGCCGCTGATTGGCGGCTACGGCTCCACTGCTGCACCTCATACGTGCGGCAATCTGTCCATCCAGCCACAGGTGTCTTTAATCTAAAATCAGTCTCAAGGCAGTATGGTCTAAAACATGCGATAAAATACACTTAAAACAATCCAAGATAAAACAATAAAACAAAAATCTGTATAAAACCAAAGTATAAAAGAACACAAAACTAAATAAGAAAACCATACTTTTGCCTTGTGACACCCCCTCATACTTCAATGTTGGCAGTCCCTGCAACATTTTCAGTCTCTATATCACACTGGTAGCTGTCCTTGGTTTGGCCTCATGGAGAACCGAAGAGTACCGTCTGATTCTGCAACCAAAGGGGGCTTAACTAGCGGAGCTGGTGGGAACCCATAAATCAGAGGGGGAGCAGGTCTTTGAGTCTCTGTTGTAGGCTCTGCAGCTGGTTGCAGAGTCTCTGTTTGGGGCGCCGTACACACCTTCAGTGCATTCCTGTGCTATGTCTGTTCACGGCCGCCCTTCTCTGGCTGTACCCTGTAGACTACTCCAGTCTCTCCTACTTGCTCCAGAATAACACAAGGTTCTGGGTTCCACCAGGTGCACAGTTTCCCTTTACCTTGTCTATTTCTGTCACGTACATACACCCTCTCTCCAGGTAACAAAGGCAAGGCCCTGGCTCTCTCATCATATTGTAGTTTTTGTTGTGAGGCTGCACTGTCCATCTTCTGCTTAGCTAGTAGATATGCAAGCGAGAGCCTCTGATTGTGGTCTTTTGCCCACCCACCTAAGACGCTTTTGCTGGGGGCCTACTCCTAGGTCTTTATCTACAGGGAGCCTTAGATGTCTACCAAACATAAGGAAGGGGGGCATACCCAGTTACAGTACGCGTGGTGTTATTATAGGCATGCACAAGCTCAGGTAAGTATTCCGGCTAACGGTTTTGTTTCTCTGATTCTTAAGAACGGACAAGGGTTAAAAGTGTCTGGTTCAGACGTTCTGTGCCACCATTTCCTGCAGGATAGTAAGGAGTTGTACGACTCTTAACTATACCATAGGTATCACAAAGCTGTTTCATTAAGGCAGACTCAAAATTGGGCCCAAAATTGCATGGGCCCATAAGGCTTTCACTGTGGTCTGAGCTGTCTGATCTCATGTGGGGATGGCCCAAGCAAATCTAGTAAACAGATCAGTTACAACAAGAATGTTTTGGTAAGAGTCTATGGGGCGACCTAAGGATAAGAAATCTATGCCTACTGTCTCAAGGGGGTAGGACACAGAAAGTGGGTTAAGAGGGGCCCTAGGCTCAACTCTATCCTTCTGCAGGCTACAAGCAACACAACCCTGGTAAAACTGGCCTCCCACCATGCCCGGCCAGTAGAACCGCTGGTGGATCCAGGATAAGGTCCTCTCCACACCTGCATGGGCTGCTGCTTCATGGACTCTCTTCCACACATCATGGCTCCTAGAGCTTGGACAAACAATCTGATACTGTATTTCATGAGTGTGTTGATCAGTCACCTTCCTGCACAGTATTTGCCCCTTAACACACAGCTTCTTACACTGTTGTAACAACTTTTGCGTTCTCTGGGTTAAGGCTCGTCCTTCTGGACCGTTGGGGGCCACTAGAGTCTCTGCATACCCTCTGACGGTTTGTATGTCAGGGTCGCTTGCTTGAGCCTCCTCCCAGTCCCTGCTGATGCCCTCATCTCCATCAGGAGACAGTACAACTGGGGCTGAGCTGTGAGTAGCTGGTTCAAAGGGTGTACAATTTTAGTAAAACCAGCCACAAATCGCCTGTAATAGCCAGCTAAGCCCAAAAAGGCTCGTACCTGCCTTATTGCAGATGGGGTAGGCCAGTCTACTACTGCTGAGATTTTGTTGGGGTCAGGACTCACCCCATTTCGATCAACCACATGGCCCAGGAACTTAACCTCACGCTGAAGGAGTTTGCATTTGTCTGGCCGCAGTTTCAGTCCATGCCTCCAGAGCCTTTGGAACACTTCATCTGAATGTTGCAGATGAGAGGAGAAATCAGGTGAGTAAATGACAGCATCATCCAAATACACCAAAAGGGACTCTGCTATTTGGCCACTCAAACACTGTTGCATCAGCTGCTAGAAGGTTGCAGGTGCATTGCAGAGTCCAAAGGGCATTCGTTCAAACTCATAGAGCCCTAGGGGTATGGTAAAAGCAGTTTTCTCTCTGTCTTGTGGGTCCATTTCAACCTGCCAGTAGCCGCTGGCTAGGTCAAGGGTGGAGAACCACTCTGATCGAGTCAGGCTTGTCAGAGTCTCCTCAATCCTAGGCAAAGGGAAAGCATCTTTGTGGGTTATTGCATTCAGTTTCCAATAATCGACACAAAACCTCCAGGTGCCATCTTTTTTCCTCACTAGCACAATAGGTGCCGCCCATGGGCTACAGCTCTCCCTTATAACTCCTTTTTCTAGCGTACCTGCCAGCAGTGTCTTCATCTCTTTGTACATGGAGGGCGGAAGGGGTCAATACCTCTCTCTAATTGGTGCTGTGTCACCAATGTGGATGCGGTGTTGTATGAGGTCTGTGCGGCCAAAGTCCTCATCATGTTGCAAACATCTTCCCCCATTTTAGCAGCAGGGCCTTCAGCTGCTCCTGTTGACTTTCAGAGAGTTCATGTCGGTTAGACAGCTCACTCACCCCGCTTGGAAGTTCATGGGTTCCTTGGTTGGCAGCAGCATCCACCACAGCAACTTCAACAACACCATCCTCCTCCACCGACAGGCTCAGATCATTATGTCCATATACTTCAGCTTCCTCTACTTGGTATAGCTTCCCAAGTTTTTGGTAGTGACCTAGAGTCAAAGGGTAAGGGTGCGGGTTACAAATTCTCACAGGAACTCGGCCGTTCTTTACCACCGCAAGGGTTTTTGAAACTCCCACACTGTTGTTCTCCAGCAGTTCCTCCACCAGGGTGCAATAGTCCACTCCGTTTGGGCCCATCTGAGCCCAACCCCAGACCAGCATCTTACTATTTGGGGGGACTTTGATGTTGTGTCAGCTGGCTGGCCGCACGTATCCCAACAACCTATCTTCCGTCACGGTCACTTTCACTCGGCGTCCCTCCAAACTCTTTGGTTTCTCATCTGTGGTGGGGTAGAAGCAGACGTTCCAAGCAATTTAAAGAGAGCATTCCAACAGAGTGTCACCACATTCATGCCAATATTGAGTGGGTGTGTACAATGTTCATCACGGACAATTACAACCCCTCACTCAGGTATCTTAAGGCCTTTAATTTCCAAATCTAGCACAGCATAGCTAGTGTATGGAATCTCTAGTCCATTAGCTGCTCTCAAATGAAACACAAGTGGGGTTCTTCCAAGCTTAGCCTGGTCAAAATGCTTTTCAAATACACTTTGTTGCATCAAGGTGACTTGTGAACCTGTGTCTAAAAGACCTGGCAGCTTAACTCCTTCAATGGTGACATCTATGGTGGGGCAAAGCCCGATGAATGCCTCATTGGCCCGTTTTTGTTCTGGTGGACTCTCAACCCCTGCCCCTAGGACCTCAGCAGCAGGGCTGGCTAGTTTAAAGCCGGTTCAGGGGCCGCTAGCCTCCTACAAAATCTAGCTATGTGGCCTGCTTGTTTACAGTGACAGCAAATGGGCCTTTCTCGCTCATCTCAGTTGTTTGTGTTCCAAGATGGCGGCCGTCGCACCCTCCTGGGTAGCATTGAGGGCTGTGGGGCAGTTGTGGCTGTCTGTATGTGAGATTTGATATCTTACAATAGTTCTTGCGTGAGGCTTTTCAGCTGGTTTTTCACATCCTCCATAAGCTCCTGTTTCAAGGCCTCCTTCCAACTGCTCTCCTGTGGTGGAATGGAATGGAACACAAGAACTATTCACTGAAGAGCAGTTTACCTCTGATGGTGAGCATCTATGCTCTGCATCCAGCAGTAGTGCTTACTCTCTTATGGCAGCGAAGTTCTCATCTGGGTTGCAGCATGCGTACACTTTCAGGGCCTGGGCCAGAGGATCTTCCTGCAGCAACGGCTGGTCTTTCAAAGCTGCATCAGAGGAGGCATGGTCTGGGTCATGTCGCTGCAGCCTACAGTATAGCTCCCTCAACCTAAGAATAAAAGGTGCTACTGTTTCATTTTGTTTTTGAGTACAGCTATAAAACTGTGACCTTAACAATGAGTTTGGGACTTTTTCTACATAGAGGGAGTCTTAATAATTAAAGACTTTCTGGACTCTGTCCTTCTCACCCTCTTCTAGGACGCTAATCTGGCATTTAGCTTCCCCTGCTAATGCTCCCAGCAAAATGTCAACTTTTCTGGACTCAGGTAAGTCTTGAGAACACAATAAACCCTCTATTTGCTCTTTCCAATCACAGTATCTTAAGTCATCACCTGGCCCTTCAAACTTTGGCAGCCAAGGTGCACCAGAGTATACAGGCATCATCATGGCTGTTTTCTTTGCTTACTGCACGTGTCCCAGTCCTGTCAACGCCAAATTTATATGTGATAAAAAAAATGGGGGGGGGGGTTTAAAACTCTTCAATTGTTAAATAAAATGAGTTAAAAACCCTCAGATTCATTAAAACCGGGTCAGGACAAGTTAAAAACAGTGATAAAAAAAAACAGACAATGGACTTAGGTGCAATACAGGGATTTAATGAACAGATTTTGTCTTGCACCAATTAAACAGTAAAATTGGTTAAAATGTCTTTAAAAGAGCACTAAAATGTCACTAAAATAAAACCGGATAAAAGTCTCTTAAGAGGGTAAGGAGGCTAAAAGGCGCTATAAAACCAGTGAGGCAGAACCTGTCACTCCAGAGGGGCACTCGTCTCCAATCCGGGGCTGTCTCCTGCCGCCGCCGCCACCATCGTCTGCCACTCTGCTCCTTCACAGCCGTCACCTGGAAAAAGGCTGCCAGTGTGGTGTACCAACAGGACAAAGAAACACAGGCGAGTCATGCTCAAGTACCAGAGTGTTGTTAATATGCAAAGGATACTCACAACGCCGGCAGAGCTCCTCACTCTTCCGCTGCGTGTCTTCTGCGCTGTAATACTCTGGATTTTCCCCCACTCTGGCTGGCACCTGTACTGTCAGCTTGCCAGGTTGTGCTCAGGTTTGTGTCTCGTCCGTGCATGCCTCTCGTTTTCCTCTTCTCCCGTGTTTGTGTGCTCTCATGTCCCTGCGTCTTCACGTATCCCCTGTCCCTGCATGCTCTTCCAGCCTTCCTAAGGCCGGTTGTCTCTCCACTCTCCTTGGTTGTTATGCGGACAAGATGCTCCAGCCCCATCTCCCCCCCCACCACTCGTGTGAACTTTGTTTCTGTATCAGAACTCTACGAGGTCGTCTCCACGGCAACGGCTGTGTCTTCGTCACCTGTATCAGACGGCAGAGACAATGGGTGGGACTGAGTGGAGATGAAGTATACAGGCTCACACATACGCACATACAAGACACATATAACACGCACACCCCCTCCAACTAAACGCCTTCATTGGCCCCCCCCCCCTTCGCTGCAGTGTAGCATGGGAGGGTTGTGGCTGCACGTGCCCCCCCCAGTGTCTGTGCTGCACCCCCCCCCCCCCCATCCCCATGTGCAAGTTCCTGAGTTTTGTTGTAATGTTTTATTATGTTGCTGATGTGCTGAGGTGTTTTTTTCCAAATTCCACACTGTGCCCCCCCCCCCCCCACAGGAGCCTAGTTTGGGAGTTCCTTTTTTTCCCCTCTTCCTTCCTCTTGTTCTCTTTTTCAGCTAAGTAAACGGGGCGCTACCCGTGTGGCTGACCCGCAGTTCTCCCGCTCCTGTCCTCGCCCTGTTATGTGTCAATGTCTTTTTTATGTTTCTTGGACGGGATGTAACTGAAAGGCAATTTCCCCCCTGGGGGACAAATAAAGGAATTGATTGATTGATTGATTGATTGATAGACCCAGAAAACATGGGATTAGACTCCAAGATTGGCTAGGTCATATATAGAAGGAGCTGGGATCTTTTAAGGGCTCCCGCATCAAGCAATTTTAAGGGCTTCCTGCCCACCTTGGAAGCCATCTTGAAAATGACACCTTTCTAGTGGTCAAACTTTGGTAAGAATTTTGTTAGAATGTATTTTGGGTTAGGTGGGGTTTTTTTTCATATATGCAGTAGCCTATGTGTTTATGATTGTTGTAACCATCGAAGCTAGCCGCTACAGCCATGACGAGAGTCTGCTGTCACTTGTGGAGGAGCAAGACAGAAAAACACACAGCCTTCAGTACAACGACAGCTAATCTGACGACAAGTAAAATACAGTGTATAGGTGGATTTCTAGCTGGTTTTGGCCCCAGACAACTCAGAGCTGAGTCAGGGAAGAGGACTGCTCACAGAGCTAACTAATGTTATCCGCCGTCACTAACTAATGCTAGTAACGGCGGCTACATTTACCAGTGGCGGCTGGTCAATAGGGGGCGCTAGGGCGCTGCCCCCCCATGACTCTACACAAAGAGAGGACAGATCTTAAGTTCATTGAATAATTTTTAAACATTTAGGCTACTTTAAATATCAATAAATGCATATGAATATAGATAAACTCCATAATGCACTCTAAAAAGATGATTTATTTATTTAAATGTATAATATGCAATAAATCAGTAGATCACGAACGTTCAAAGTGTTCGCCTTTACTTCCTGTTCACTTATTTCCTCCCTAAGGCACAGGCCTCTTGCGCCTGGAGCCTTCCATTCACTGCCATTTTAAGGCTGCGCATGCGCATTCACTCCTCTTCTGTACAAATGATTTTTTTTTTAATTGAGGTTTAACAAACACAAATGACATAAATTCATTCATTGAACACTGAACAGACCAAGGGATGCAAGAGTCCATTGCCAGTTCTTTTGAAATAAAAATCAAATCAAATTAAATGTACAGTTTTTAACAGGTTGAGTGTCTTTGCAGCTTTGTTGTCAAGTGTGGTGCCATACCGCTGGAGTTCAACAGTGAAACGACGAAAGCAGGGTTTAGAGTCAGACCATTTAGATTTGTGTATATGATATTTTCCAAGGATAATTAGAAGTTGTATAATGTAGGCAGTGTTGTTGTCCATCCTACTGAAAATAAAATATAGCATCACATCAAACACAGTAAAATGAATGGTAGTACCCATTCTTTCATTTACAAAGTCTTGCATATCATTCTAAAACTGCTTTGAATGATGACAATGATAAAACAAATGAAACAATGACTCTTTGTCAACACTGCAGAAAGTACAAGAATAGTCAATGTTTAGCTTAAATCTCTCCAAGACCTCCTAGCAGTGTAACACTTTGTAGAATACTTCTTTCACTTTATTATTAATGCAAAATTTATTTAAAACACTACAGGCTTTTTTCCATTGTTCATTGCTCATGATAGATGACCAGAAGAATCTTGCTGCAGGGGCTGTAGTATAGTTCAATGCATTTCTGATGTGTCTATTGCTGCAAGGTTTATCTTGAATATTGATATCTCCAATAAAAATCTGCCTAGATCCAAACGAGTTGGTTTCTGCTAGGTTATGGTTCTTTAAAAATAGAAGAGAACCGGCAGGAATTGCATTTATGACAATAGTAAATTCTTTAGGTGTGATTGTAATCTTGAATTTCTGAATAAATTCTGAATATGACATTAACACACCATTCTTACTGAATAATTGACATACAAGAAAAATTCAATTTTCATACCATGAGCAATAAAACAGCAATTTTCTTTTGTGTAGAATATCCTTAGCGAGCTTGTTTGTGAAAATTAGCTAAACGAAATGGGATTTTATCAATGGAGAAATTACATCTTAATAAAAAATCAATGCCCCCAATTAAATTAAATAAATATTATTAAATATTATTTGATTTAATCCGTGTTTTAACCTCCTAGCAAAAATTAAAGCAAATATTTTCATTGTTTAGCAGACTGATAGGCCTCCAATTTCCTATATGTAATCTGTCTTTTTTGGGTTTGGGAATTAATTTGATTACACCTTGCTTTAATGTAGAAGAAAGCTCACCTTTTTGAATGGATTCTTTAAACATGGCTAGTAGGAGGGGGGGCAAGTTTAGACTGAAGGTTTTATAAAATTCCCCTGTCAAACCGTCATTACCCGGGGATTTGTTTTCTTTAAGGGATTTTATACATTCATTAATTTCAGCCAACGATATCTCCTGGTTTTCCGCATAAATATTTTTTAATTGGAGTTGCAATGTATTTAAATTCAACATCTTCATTAGTTAAGTCATTACAGTTTTTGTTTGCAAATTCAAAATAGCTTTAATAATCTCAATTTCTTTCTGTTTTTACACTTTGCTATACATTTACCTTTTTTAAGTGCAGCCTTTTGAATATCCAATTTCATTAATTCCCAAAAGTACCCATAAGAACCATTAATACATGCTTTATTCCAGTACTTATCTATAATAGTATTAATTTCTGTTATAAGGTCTGCAATCTTTAATAACAAGTTATTAAATTTCCAGTAACCTGGATTGTTTTTCTCTGTACATGTATTTTCTTGAATAATTTTGATAAAGATCCCTCTATGGTCTGTTCAAATTGCTGGTTCTATGAAGATATCTCCAACCATAGAGCCAAGATCATTAGAGATAAGCCAGAAGTCTATGTGTGATTGCAAAGAAATATTCTTATTACATCAAGTATACATGTTGTTCTGAGGGTTTTTCTGTCTCCAAATATCAATTAAATTCATTCTTAAACAGATATGTTTCAGTTCACAGTTAGTAGCTGGGTTTTTTGGAGGCCATCGATCCATATTGTCATCAAAAACAGTATCAAAATCACCTCCCCATATTACTTTAGTAAGTGGATAAGTTGTGTAAAGATTATATATTTTTGATTCAACACTTTGAAATAATGCTAAGTTGGTGGTCTTATTTTTAGTGGCATAAATATTAATCAAAATAAATTGACTTTGATTCATATCAACAACTAAAATGATCCATCTCCCTGACCCATCAGTTTCGCTATTTAATATCTGGCCTTTGACTTTGTCCCTTAATATGGCGACCTCTGCTGATCTATTATTTCCATTGGAAAACCACATTTCATTGCCCCATTGATTTTTCCAAAAAGACTCATCTGCTGAACAAGCATGAGTTTCCTGTATAAAATGAAAATCAGCACCTTTGCCTCTGCAATATAAATAAATGGCTTTTCTTTTGAATAGGTCTCATATTCCCCTGGCATTTATAGAAAACACAGAAAGAGACATTAGAACAAGGAAAGAAAAAAAGGAAAATTTCACTCTTTTAGATTGAGCTTAACTTTTGCAATAGGCTATAGGGTTCTTGCATATTTAACATGTTGAATTAACAATTGCACAGCAGACCTAATAGAACAAGTTTGCATTCACTGCTGTAAATTAAGGAAATCTTAACAAACTGTTTTAAAATAAAGGCTACTTTGATTTCGCATCTAACCTCATCAACATCCTGACTGATGCTGATTTATCAAAAAATAGTTAAATGTTCATTTAAACAGAATTGAGGTTGTTGTAGATTTTAACTATTTTCACATTTCATTTTCACTTTCCTTTTCCATCAGGAAGATGCAGTTCTTTCCCCTCAATAAAAGCTCTGGCTCCACTGAAGTATGCAGTCTTGCCCTCTTTTCTTGCCCTCTCCACAGCTGGCCACAGGCAACTCCTGGCTTCTCTGTAACTGGCAGTGAGGTCCTCCTTGAAGCTGTAACCTTTACTCTTCAAGAAGTCATTTTGTTTAGCAGATTTCCAAGTTAGGTCCCTCAATGTTCTCGACACAAATCTTATGATTATCAGACGTGGTCTCACAACTCTGCCCTCCCCAGTTTTTAGTCGACCCAGGCGATGTGCGATGTCCACCGCATTTGCCACCTCATGTTTATCCATCTCTGAATCCACCGCTCTGCAGATTTCCCTGGCTTTGAGTTTGACATTCTCGGCAGGATTCTCAGCAACACCATCTTCAGCTGTATCTCTCCTGCTCATTAATCCTTTCTTCCAGTACAGTCATCTTTTTCTTTAGCTCAGCATTTTCTGTTGTCAACTTGTCACAGTTCTTTTTCAAGTCTATCACATCATTATGAATTGAATTAAGAGCACCACTCACATTTTCGATTTTAGCCGAGTTTTTCTTGACCATGCCTTCCAGTTGGTCTGCTCTTTCGTTGATTTTTCAGAGAGAATCTGTATGATGGTATTTTGGACTTCAGTCAAGGAAGGTTCAGTGGGTGACAAGATATTCTTTGCCTTTTTGGTAGGATGAGCTTTAGTTGGTGTGTTCTGGAGGGAGTCACAAACTCCACCATTTTCAGCATTACATGCATTAGAATGCATTTCATGTATTGTTGTCGTTGTCGTATTGTTGTCTCTTGTCGTTTACGGTTTGTACATCCATATCTTCCAGAATCTTTTGTAGCTCTTGTGTAGCCATTAGCTAGCCTGAAGTCAGCTGCGAAAGGGCAGACTTACTTTAGTTGTTGAAAAACTTGAGTCATACGCCCGTAATGAGTTACTGTCGAAGTAACATAAATAAAGTCCTTGGGGAGAGTATTAGTTTGCTGGGCAAATTGTTAGTAAAAGTGTAGAATTTTGCGATAATGTGATGTTTGTGCAGAGGTAGGACTCAGGTGCGGAGACGGAAGCAGTTTTAAACAGTTTATTGTGCAGGTTAGTGAAGAGGGGAGAGGGATTCCAAGAGTCCAGGAGGGAGTGAGAGTGTGCTGGAGCTGGCTGTGGTGATCTGAGCAGGAGGCACTGGAAGAAGGAGGAGAGGCACGTTAGCGACAAGCACAAGAGAAATATGGACACTGGAGATAACTAGAATCATCAAAAAACACAAGAAAACTTCTCTGGAGGATCTTGAGAAGGAGCCTGGAGCAGACATTTACCGTGTGGTAAGGTAGACAAGACTCAGGCGCTGTAGAGAGCTGCAGCTGGTCTTAAGTAGTGCGCGTCAATTAGAGATTCACTGCAGGTGTGACTCTCCACAGCACCAGGGGGGCAGGGCGACAACCTCAGGAGTAGCAGAGGAAAGTTAGCAGCCAGCAACCAGCTCCGGAAACCGGAAGTTCGACACAATAAAATACTCAATACCAAAATAAACACCACAGACAATTGCCTTTGCCAAACCTCTACTGCAAGAAAACCGTCCGCTCACAGCGCCATCTTGGCGGGAGTCCTGTACAAAAGATAGGAGCCCTCTGGGTGCAACATGATAGCGATCTGAAGGGATTATCACTAACCACTCGCCAGACGCCAACAGGTGGCAGCAGAGAGATACGCTTCATAATTTGAGACACACAGAAGAAGTCATGCACCTTCGGGGTAAATACTGACTTTCTGCCAGGTAGTGCGCCTGCGTTCGTTGGTTAGCTCATGGAGAGATGCTAGGAAGACAGTGAAATGCAATAAGAAAACTCAGTGTAGTGTTTAACAATAATGTGTGTTTTTTTTTTTTTTAAGATTTATTTTTGGGCATTTTTGTGTCTTTATTAAATAGAGGAGAACAGTAAATGGAGTTGGAAACAGGGTCAAGAGTGGGGTAGAGACATGTGGTGAGGGGCCTCAGGCTGGATTCAAACCCGGGCCGCCTGTGTACATGGGGGGTGCCTTTGACCACTAGGCCACCTGCTCCCCAAGAATAAGGACAAAGAAGAGCTTGGACCTGACTGGCCAGATGTCAGGATGAAGCAACAAAGCTGTGACTAATATTAAGAAGTAAGTCAATCAATCAATCAATCAATAATAGTTTTGTGAGTTTAAGCATTTTTGCTGCAGTCAGGTCTGGTATATTTTTTACTCAGCCAGTCACTATTGAAGCAGTGACTGCTCGCACCTTATGCCTGATAAGTTAAAAATTTAAATTGACTGTGATAAGAGTTAGTTACTTGTGGCTGATGATGACCCTTATTATAGCCATCTTATTTTAATATTTGTTCACCAACCAAACAAATGCAGATGTTAAAAGGGCATATTACTATAACTTAACTCTCGTTGTAACATCTTTTGATGTACCTTACATACATGACATATCAAATTGGGATTTTGTTGAAAAAAATTGCACCAGCTGCCACTGCATTTAACCGCAGTTAGCTGTTACTTTAGCAACAAAGCTGTCAAAGTCAGTCCACCAGGAATCACATCGGTACTGTAAATGGTCTCTGACATTGTTACTGAAGGCTGTGTGCTGTGCTGTTTGTTAGCCTGTCTGTTGTAGGTGCCAGTCAGTATGGTGGTGTTAAAGACTAAAACTAAGGATATTTTCTCTCCATTTTTATTTTATTTTAGTTGGTTTTGTAAGCGCACTATACAGTTTAAGTAAGTTTTAGTTTAGTTTTAGCTTGGTTTTTATTTAGTTTCAATTAACTAAAATGGTTTTTGAATTTTAGTGTTAGTCATTTAGTTAGTTTTAATCAACTATAACAACCTTGATATGGAGAGAGCCTGCCTGTATATATAGAGCTTCCTGGATGTATATAGAGAGAGCCTGGCTGTATGGAGAGAGGGCTTGGGTGGACATAGAGAAGGCCTGTAGATAGAGAAAACCTGGCTGTATATAGAGAGGCCTGGCTGATTAAAGAGAGTGCCTGGCTGGATATAGACAGAGCGTGTCTGTATATACAGAGGGCCTGGCTGTGTATGGAGAGAGCCTGGCCCTAAATAGAGAGAGCCTGGCTGTATATAGAGAGAGCCTGGCATTATATAGAGAGTACCTGGCTGTATAGAGAGCCTTGCTGTACATGGAAAGCTTCCTGGCTGTATATAAAGAGGTCCTGGTTGTATATAGAGAGTGCCTGAATATATAGAGAGAGCATCTTGGCTGTATATAAAGAGAGCCTGGCTGTATAATTAGAGCTTCCTGGATGTATATAGAGTGAGCCTGGCTATATATAGAGAGAGAGCCTGGCTGTATATAGAGAGGGCCTGGCTGTAAATGTAGAGAGCCTGGCTGTTTATACAGAGAGCCTGGCTGTATATAAATAGCTTCAAGGCTGTATAAAGAGAGGGCCTGGCTGCATATAGAGAGGGCCTGGCTGTTTATATAGAGATCCTGGCTCTATATAAAGAGAGACTGGCTGTACATAGAGAAGGCCTGGCTGTATATAGAGAGGTCTTGGTTGTATATAGGGAGAGCCTGGCTGTGTATAGAGAGAGAGCCTGGCTGTGTGTAGAGAGGGCTTGGGTGTATATAAACAGGGCCTGGCTGTGTATATAGAGCACCTGGCTGTATAGAGAGCCTCGCTGTGCATGGAGAGATTCCTGGCTGTATATAAATAGGGCCTTGCTGTAAATAGAGACTGCCTAAATATATATAATAAGGGCTTCCTGGATGTATATAGAGTGAGCCTGGCTGTATATAGAAAGAGGCTGACCGTATATAGAAAGCTTTCTGGGTGTATATAGAGAGCCTGGCTGTATATGGAAAAGTTGTGGCTGTATCTAGAGAGAGCGTGGCTGTATAGAGAGAGGGCCTGGCTGTATATAGAGAGCTTCCTGTCTGTATACAGAAAGAGCCGAGCTGTATATAGAGTGAACCTGGCTGTAGATAGAGAGAGCCTGGCTGTATATATAGAGCTTCCTGGCTGTATACAGAAAGAGCCTGACTGTAAATAGAGGGAGTCTTGTTTTATATAGAGATAGACTGGCTGTATGTAAAGAGGGCTTGGCTATTACAAGAGAGATCATGGCTGAAAATGCAGACAGTCTGGCTGTATAGAAAGAGAGCCTTCCTGTACAGAGAGAGAGCCTGGCTGTATATCGGGAGGGCCTGGCTGAAAAAGAGAGCTTCCTGGCTGTATATAGAGAGAGCCTGGTTGTTTATACCGAGGGCCTGGCTGTATAGAGAGAGAGCCTAGATGTATATAGAGATCTTCCTGGATGTATATAGTTAGGGCCTGGCTGTATATAGAGAGAGCCTGGCTTTATACAGAGAGAGCCTGGTTGTATATAGAGATGGCCCGGCTGTATGTAAAGAGAGCCTTGGAGTAAATAGAGAGAGCTTCTTGGCTGTATATAGAGAAGGCCTGGCTGTATATAGAAAAGACGTGGCTGTATATACAGAGAGCCTGGCTGTATAAAGAGAGGGCCTGGCTGTATATAGAGAGAGACTGGCTGTAAATAGAGGGAGCCTGGTTTTATATAGAGAGAGTCTGGTCGTATGTAACGAGGGCCTGGCTATTACAAGAGAGAGCATGGCTGAAAACGCAGACAGCCTGGCTTTAGATAGATAGAGAGCTTGCCTTTACAGAGAGAGAGCCTGGCTGTATAGAGAGTTAACCTGGCTGAATATAGAGAGCTTCCTGGCTGTATACAGAGAGAGCCTTGTTGTATCGAGAGGGCCTGGTTTTATAGAGAGAGAGCCTAGCTGTATATAAAGATCTTGCTGGATGTAGATAGAGTGAGCCTGCCTGTATATAGAGAGAGCCTGGCTGGAAATAGAGAGCGACTAGTTTTATATGGAGACAGCCTAGCTGTATATAGAGAGGGCCTGGCTGATTACAGAGAGAGCCTGGCTGTATATAGAGAGGACCTGGCTGTATATAAAGAGGGCCTGGCAGTACATAAAGAGGGCCTGAGAGCTTCCAGGCTGTATATGGAGGGAGCCTGGCTGTATGAAGAGTGAGCCTGGCTGTATGTATAATGCGCCTTGCTTTATATAGAGAACTTTCTGGGTGTATATAGAGAGGGCCTAGCTGTATATTAGGAAGTCCTGGCTGTATATAGAGAGAGCCTGGCTATATATAGAGAGAGCCTGGCTTTATGGAAAGAGAGCTTTCTGGATGTATATAGAGAGAGCCTGGCTGTATATAGAGAGCCTGGCTGTATATAGAGATAGCCTGGCTCTCTATATGGAGCTTCTGGGTGTATAGAGAGAGAGACTGGCTGTATATTGAGAGGGCCTGGCAGTTAATAGAGAGGGCTTTACTGTATATAGAGAAAGCCTGGCTGTATATAGAGAAAGCCTGGCTGTACATAGAGAGTGCCTGGCTGTATATCCAGAGCTTCCTGTCTGTTTTTAGAGAAGGCCTGGCTGTATATAGAGAGAGCCTGGCTGTATATGGAGAGTGCCTGACTGTATATAGAGAGCTTCCTGGATGTATATAAAGAGAGCCTGGCTGTATGGAGAAAGGGCCTGGCTGTATAAGGAGTGGTCCTGGCTGTATAGAGAGAAAGCCTAGCTGTACATAGAGAGTGCCTAGCTGTATATAGATAGCTTCAAGGCTGTGTTTAGAGAGCTCCTGGCTGTATATGGAGAGTACCTGCCTGTATATTTAGAGGGCCTGGATGTTTATAAAGAGAGCCCGGCTGTATATATAGAGAGCCTGGCTGTATGTAGAGAGCTTCCTGGCTGTATATAGAGAGAGCCTGGCTGTATTTGGACAGTGCCTGGCTGGATGGAGAGAGGGCCTGGCTGTTTTTGGAGCAGTCCTGGCTGTATATAGAGAAAGCCTGGCTTTACATAGGGAGTGCCTGCCTGTATATAGAAAGGGCCTGGCTGTATATAGAGAACTTTCTGGGTGTATATAGAGATATCCTTGTTGTACATAGAGAGGGCCTGGCTGTATATGGAGAGCTTTCTGGGTGTATATAGAGAGGTCCTGGCTGTATATAGCAAGCTTCCTGGATGTCTATATTGAGCTTCCTGGGTGTATAGAGAGAGAGATTGGCTGTATATAGACAGGGCCTGGCAGTTAATAGAGAGGGCCTTGCTGTATATAGAGAGCCTGGCTGTATATCAAGAGCTTCCTGGCTGTGTTTAGAGAAGGCCTGGCTGTATATGGAAAGTGCCTGCCTGTATATAGAGAGCTTCCTGGATGTATATAGAGAGCCTGGCTGTATGGAGAGAGGGCCTGGCTGTTTTTGGAGCAGTCCTGGCTGTATATAGAGAAAGCCTGGCTTTACATAGGGAGTGCCTGCCTGTATATAGAAAGGGCCTGGCTGTATATAGAGAACTTTCTGGGTGTATATAGAGAGATCCTTGTTGTACATAGAGAGGGCCTGGCTGTATATGGAGAGCTTTCTGGGTGTATATAGAGAGGTCCTGGCTGTATATAGCAAGCTTCCTGGATGTCTATATTGAGCTTCCTGGGTGTATAGAGAGAGAGACTGGCTGTATATAGACAGGGCCTGGCAGTTAATAGAGAGGGCCTTGCTGTATATAGAGAGCCTGGCTGTATATCAAGAGCTTCCTGGCTGTGTTTAGAGAAGGCCTGGCTGTATATGGAGAGTGCCTGCCTGTATATAGAGAGAGCCTGGTTGTATATAGAGAGCTTCCTGGATGTATATAGAGAGCCTGGCTGTATGGAGAGAGGGCCTGGCTGTTTTTGGAGCAGTCCTGGCTGTATATAGAGAAAGCTCGGCTGTACATAGAGAGTGCCTGGCTGTATATAGAGAGCTTTCTGGCTGTGTTTAGAGAGATCCTGGCTGTACATGAAGAGTGCCTGCCAGTATATAGAGAGGGCCTGGCTGTATATATAGAGAGCCTGGCTGTATATATAGAGAGCCTGGCTGTATATAGAGAACTTTCTGGGTGTATATAGAGAGATCCTGGTTGTATATAGAGAAGGCCTGTCTGTATATAGGGAGGTCATGGCATTACATAGAATGTGCCTGGCTGTCTATAGAGAGCTTCCCTGGCTGTATATAGAGAGAGCCTGGCTGTGTATGGAGAGAGCCTGGCTGTATATATAGAGAGTGCCTGGCTGTATATAGAGAGCTTCCTGGCCGTATACTTCCCCCGCGTCTCTATGCCCATGTACTCCACACTGCATGTTTCAGCTCCTTGCACACATGTCCTCTAGGATTTAGATCTAGAAATGTTAAAGCTGGCTGCTGATCTCTCAGACGACCAGCAGGTGGAGCCACAGGACCATCAGAGAGAAGGAGCAGGGCCTAGAGGACGTCCATCACCTTCGTCCTCACCTCTTCCTCCTCTTCAGCCTCAGCAGCAGCAGTGTGTTTCCCTCCTCCTCATCACTGTCTGCTATGTACCAGCGCTGGACTCTCCCTCTCAGGTGTGTGAATGAATTCAAAGGATTTCAGAGCTCGGACAGAGACTCAGATCTCACTCAGAGGTTATAAATACTGGATGGACTCCTCTTAGAGCAGGAGGTGGAAGAAAAGCTGCAGAGCTGCAGATCATCGGGTTCATCCTGTAACATCATCAGCTGCTGTTTTCATTCTGCGTCAGCTTGCTCTGCAACATCTTTACTTATTATTTACAAGGATTTTAATCCCTCTACTATCAGAAAACCGTTCAGTGCAACCAACAGGCTCATATAATGATAATCTAAATATTAAAGAAAAATCTTGGACCAGTTTTAAACCTAAAAAGTCAAGCTCTTTGTTTTTGTGATAAATTTATTTTTTTCTGACAAAACTGAAGCCATTCACACCTAAACTGTAAGGAGAGGTTTTTACATTTACAAAACCAAGTCTGAATATTCATTCATTCATAGACCCTTCACCTTTCATTTATTATTTCAAATTTTATATCTGTGTATCAGCCAAAGATGACCATTGTGTGAAGTCTTTAACAGTCAAATATGGACATTTTACACTCACAGTTTAAGTGGAGCTGGAGAAAGGGTTGGGTTGCCAATTGTATTACCTCTGATGCTAGAGGTTCAAGTAGATATTAGCAGGGATATGTTTTAGGAAGTGTAAATGCATACAGACTTAATCTGTTAGTTCCCCGAGGCCCCCAAATTCTTTAAAATAGTTAAATATTTATATACAATGCTTAACAAATTTATTAGACCACCTGTCATGTTTGTCTCAAAGACCATCCAGCATCATGAAGTGCTTTAAATGCAGACACTTTCATTTTCAGTCAGCTCTCCACGTTTTACCATTTTGAACAGGAATGGGGGATTTCAAATTTAATTCACCCAAATTTGAGCCAGCTCACTGGCTTCTCTGAGAAGTCAGAAATGAATCAAGCATAACATTCAACCACTAAAACTCATTTTTCTCTTCAGGAATGCAAGTAAATAACTATAATTTGACATATTAATCAAGAAATAATAATGTGCTTTACTATTTTTTTCAGTTTGTTTGTAAATCAGTAAATTTGAAAATTCATGGATAACAATAATAATGAAATTGTAGCATGAAAATATCATTTGGGTTAAAGAGCTTCTACATATTGGTGTATTAACCATTGCAGAAACATAAAAAAGGATTTTGGTAATTACCAATGCTTTTAATTTAGGGCAGCTGTGGCATAAACCTTACTTTGGTTAGGGTCAGGGTGGTAAAATAAATTTGTTAAGCACTGTAAATATTATTCAACACTCTCTGTATAAAGTACCTATAAAAAGTATTCACCCCCTTGGATGTTTAAGCCAATCATGGTCAAAATCATTTGGCTTTTCTTTTTTTTTTCACCTAAAAATGAAAAAAAAAAAAAAAAAAAAAAACCTATTTAATGTGAAAGTGCAAACAGATTTGTACAAACTTATGTCAAATAAAACTGTCAGGTAAAATATTTCAGCAGTCCAGATGTTTGTGCCTGACTGAGACCTATCCACACAGACTCAGTGTTGGGATTACACCAAAGGTGACTCTGCTAAATACTGACTAGAAGGGGTGAATATTTATGCAGTCATTTATTTTAATTTACAGATTTTTATTTAAAATCACTCTGTTTCCACTTTTAAATGAAAGAGGGGTTTTGTTTTGTCAAAAAGCCAAATTATATTGACCATGACTGATTTAAAAAAAGGTCTACAGTTGATCCGCTGGTGTGAGCTAAAACAGAAGGAACTTCAATGTGTTTTTATGGTGTAAGTTTTTGGATTTAAACAAACATTTTTTTAAGAAAACAGGCATAACCCAACAAACTTTTAGAAAAAGTCAAAAACTGACAGGCTTTAGATTTTATCAGTGCAAAGGCAGACTTACCAGAAGAATCTCATTTCTACAATGACCAAGCTCTTCAAACATCCCTGAGTCTGACATCAGAGTTTTTTCAGTCTGCTGCTGTCAAAGACTAAGACTATGGATATTATATTTGTAATTTTATTTTACTTCAGTTCATTTTGTAAGCATACAGTTTTAGTGTTTTTGGTAAAGCCTCATTTTTTCAGCTAACTTAAATGATTCAGTTTTAGTTTTTAAATTTGTTTTGTTAACCATTGTTAACTTGTATTAAAGGTAGTTTATTAACTTTGTTACCCATCATCATCACCATAGTCATCTTTATTGTCATCATTTTCAATGGTGTCTTTATCATCATCATCGTCATCATCATCATCATCACATTGAGCAAAGAATGAAACACAAATGCCACTTCTTTGGACTTTTAATATAAACAAACACTTTGATAACAGTTAAAGCAGTAAAAACTGTCCATTGATGAAGGCTCAGAGGCAGGCAGTAGATCTGTTAGGAGCAGCAGGAGGAGGCCGAGTCACCCTGACCAATGCCCTTTCATTATTGCACTGCTTTCTACAGCTCCCACAGTAGTGCAACAGGGAAAGAGTGTCAGGCAGAGAGCATCTGAACACGGCAGGAATAACGCCATGTTCAAGATTTTAACCTTGCCGATTGTTTTGCTCTTGTTTTGGTCAGGGGAATGATGACAACAATGCCAAGAAACTTTCAGACTTAGTTTGGGGAACACACTGGAACATGATCAGATGGATTGGTTTTTATTTCTGACAGCAGTGTTTCCATCAGATCATGTTTTCATCATGCTGTTGTGGGATTTCTGCACCATGGGATCAGTCTGAGATGATGTGCAACCACCAGAGGAAGTTGAAATACAAGAAGGATGAACTTTAAAATTACTCTAGCAAAAATCAAACGAAACCTTTTTGAAACCTTTTGATACCAGCAGCAAAAACAGAGGTCTAGACATCTTTATCAGTAACTGAAAACTCCAACAGTCTTTACGGTACAAAAACATTGGCAACACTTTAATAAAGTGGCAGGCAGTTGTTTCTATATTATATCTTTTAAAAACGTGGCTTCTAATTATTTTTACAAATATTATAAATGCTTCTGAATAAAATCATCAATAGCCACAGGATGAGCACAACATGATCACAAATAGCCACAAGGACGCAAACAGATGAAACAACCACAGGAAGCCATATGATGCATTCAAATAATTAATCCTCCATTATTTTAATGATCAGTGGAATCAAGACAGAAACTTCTTCAGTCAGATTTTGAACTAAGACAGTGAACAGTGTTTAAATCAGTGGTTCTCAACTGGTGGGTTGCGACCCAAAAGTGGGTCACAAAGTCTTCAAAAGTGTGTGGACATACAGTACATCTGTACTTTTTAATCAAGTTTTTCAGGTGATAACAAGCACATTTAGGCCTTCTCAAGGTTTCAACTTATCTATATTTTTAACCCCCATGATAAAATTGGTTTCCAAGAAGAAATTCCTTGAGATTCCTTGAATTACCGAATTCCCACGCTCTCTGAGGTGAATTTATTAATATAATATGTATGCATGCATGTCCTTCTGTAATGATGCTTCTTCAAACATGTTTGTTTTGCTCTTTCTCTTTGTCCTTTTTTTTCCGTTAAGGGTTCAAACAGTGACATTTTTCATCAAAAACACGTGGTAATGATTGAAGGATTTCAGGAGTCTGGGTCAGGAGGGTGGTCTAAATCACCCAGATATGCTGGCAGCACGTGGATGAGTTGGTTGAGGTAGACTACATTCAGAAGGATATCGACTCCGCTGCTCGCTGATCAGTTCTCTGACTTCATGCATGTTTGTCGCGGAAACACGTGCGATTTTGGCTACAATCCAAAAGCAAAGTGGCAGCGTGACACGCTTCAGGTCACCTGACTAACACACGTTCTCATGATGTGACTACTGTGCATGCACACATCATTTCATGCGACTGATGTTGCCAAAGACTTTATGGGGGACTATATGTGGATGAGAAGCCACCCACAGTCCCACAGTCCCGTTAAAGCATTGCTTAAATGGGCTGCTTTATTGGAACTGCTCCATGTGTGTGCCTGATCAGAGCTCACTGAGGGCTGCCCGGTTGCCATGCTAACTAATGCCTGCATACCAGCTGCTTTGATCTGTCAATCAGTGAGTGACATCATCACCAACTGCTCTCTGTTTAAGGAGTCAAACTGACTGAAATTTTTTTGAATCTCACCTCACAGATGCCACAACTTTTACCAAATCTCTCTAAAAATAAGGTATTTTTGTAGTAAATTTTGTCAGGAATCCATCCATGTAATTTTTAAAGCTGTAGGACCTTTGGTTTTTTGTGTAGAGGCCCAAATTCCACAGCTTATGCAGGGCTTCTTCTGGGTTGACTAACTTTGAGGGCTTCGAATTCGGAAACCATTTGAGAAACAACAAATTCCTTAAGAGCTTTTGATCAGCACGGCCTAGTGTGTCTTCCCTGCGCGTTTCAAGCTGATACCATTTACGGCCTAGGAGAAGATCATTTTTGTTTGGAGACCAATTTTCCTGGAAAATTTTATTTTGAAAGGCAAATTGCCGGCTTCCTGTTTGAGATAGGTTAGGGATGTCAGTGCATGATTTGTGGTTCTCGATGAGACAAGGGTTTCAACGTTGGTTTGATCTCTCTACGACATTCCTACTGGCTGTGAGGGCTGTTTTAGTGTGAGAGCTAGAGAGCAGATTTTGGCATGTTTGGGGTTAATTTTTTCATTTTATCAAATTTTTCGCCAAATCTGAGGTGTGTGCCAGATCTCAAAACTGCTGTTGCAAGAAGCACCCTTCAAATCTGAGAGACCTGGAGCAGTTTGTAAAAGAGTGGTCCAAAATTCCAGTTGAGAGGTGTAAGAAGGTTGTCAGTGGTTATAGGAAGTGATTGGTTTCACTTATGTTTTTTCCGAGGTTGTGCAACCAAATATTGAATTGAGGGTGCCGATAATTTTGTCTGGCCTATTTTTTGAGTTTTGTGTAAAATTATGTCAATTTTGTCTTTTTTCTTCGGATTTTTTGTGTTGTTCCAATGCACATAAAGGCAATAAACACATGTACACCAAAAACATTTGTTGATTGCAACAATTTCTGGGAGAAATGATGTTAACATTAAAAAGAACACACACACAATCAGGGCGATGACCATCCCACAGAGACGAGACCCTATAAGCAATATTGCACTACTGTGTGATCAGTGGTGAAAGCAGAGGCAATATTGATAGGGGCTCGTCTGTGAGGAAACACCTGGAGGTTAAAAAAAAAAAAAAAAAAAACACCTGCAGGAGAGAGAAAATCCAATTCAGACTGTGCAGATGGAGGAGCATTTTCCCTTGGCTGATTCAAGGTCCTCAAAGTTTCCTCAAAAGAAGTCATTAGCTCATTTCATTTATATCAAAGACATTTAATTCATGCAGAGGAGGAAAGTAACTAATTACATTTACTCAAATTACTGTAATTGAATAGCTTTTTTGTGTACTTGTACTTTTTTGAGACATTTTTAAATTCACAGCTTTTATTTGAATATATTTTGAGTGAAGCATTTTACTTATGTACATTTTTAGAATTGAGTACTGAGTAAAAAAAACAAGGAGGAGCAAGCTTTCTGCAAACAACATGAAATCGACCAATCGCTTGTCTTTCACACACATGACGGTCAGTAAATGCACATAGCGAGAGAGTGATTCCATATTTCCTCTGCTGTAGGTTAGGTCATACCTTTAATAACCAACCTGGATGGAGGTCTGTATTTTCTTGTACTTATTACACATTAATGTCATATTTCACTGTGAAAGCCCCTTGGGTATCAAAAATAGCTACTCAGTACTTTGAGTACATTTAAAATGATTTACTCTTTACTTTTACTTGAGTAGATTTATAGATCAGTACTTTTACTTCTACTTATGTAAATTTTAACCACAGCAACTAGACTTTAACTTGAGTACAATAGTCTGGTACTTCTTCCACCTCCGAATAAAGTCTGAAACATGGCAGCTGTCAAATAACCACAAAAAAAGAAAATCTACCATACATCAATAACCTTTTATCAAATAAACGTGGGATGCTGTGTAAAATGTAAAAAGCATAAGTCTATGATTCTCAAATCTCATACACCAATACATAATACAACATAAACAACATGCCAGAAGGTTAAACTGACATTTTAACATTTCATGAAAATATTCGCTCATTTAGAATTTAATGACAGCAACACCTCTCAAAAAAGTAGAGACAGGGTCATGTTTACCATTGTGTAGCATCCCCTCTTCTTTTAACAACAGTCTGTAAACATCTGGGAAGTGAGGAGAGCAGTTGGTGGAGTTTTGGGAGAGGAACGTTGTCCCATTCGTGTCTGATATACACCTGTGAAGCCATGTGGTTGTGATGGATGTGGTTTAGCATGGTCTTGCTGAAATAGTCGCAGCCTTCCCTGACAGAGACGTTGTCTGGATGGGAGCATATGTTGCTCTAAAAGCTCTCTCTACTTTCCAGCATTGATAGTTCCTTTCCAGATGTTAGAGCTGCCCATGCCATAGGCACTAATGCAACCCCATACCATCAGAGATGCAGACTTTAGAACTGAGCCAGGAGAACAAGCTGGATGCTCCCTCTCCTCTTTAGTCCACAGAACATGGCGTCTGTGGTTTCCTCTGACCACAGAACAGTTTTCCATGTTTCCTCAGTCCATGTTAAATGAGCTTTAGTCCAGAGAAGATGGCGGCGTTTCTGGATCCTGTTCACATCTGGCTTCTTCTCTCCATGATCCAGCTTTAACTGTCACTGGTGGATGGCATGGCCAACTGTGTTGACAGACAATGATTTCTGGAATGTTCCTGAGCCCATGCAGTGATTTCAGTACAGAATCATGCCTGTTTTCAGCCTTGTCCCTTGCTCATAGAGTCGTCACTATTTTATGTTGACATACTTTTTCTCAAATTGTTCCACTATTTTAGACACTGCTTAAAAATGCCCATCTTTACTTCTGCGAGACTCGGCTGCTCTAAAACTCTCAATTTATAATTAATCATGTTACTGACCTGTTGAAAATTAACTTCATCAATTGTAATATTGGTACCACTTAGTTTTCCAGCCTCTTTTTTTGCCCTGTCCCTATTTTTTTGAGATGTGTTGCTGCCATCAAATCCAAAATGAGCCAATAGTTTTCCATGTAATGGTAAAAAGTCTCAGTTTAACATCTGATGTTGTTTATGATCTATTGTAAACAAACTATGGGTTTATGAGATTTGGCGATCATTGACTTCTGTTTTTATCTACAAGTTACACAGTGCCCCATGTTTTTTGGTATTTGGGTTGTACATCTTCCTGCAAGAGACTATGGTTATGTTATAACAAAACACTCCATGTCAGATACTGACCAATCATCATAAGCCTTCATCATGATGTTATCTGATGAGTGAGTTGATTGGTTATTGGCATGGTGGGTGGAGGAACGATGATCATGGCTGCAGCAGAAGGCTGGTGTCCTGAAAATAAGAAAACAAAGAAGACACAATGACAATCATCATGACTTCTCTATGTATGTTGGACTGAATATCTTTGAGTAGAACCTGAGCAACGTTCATTCACTTCATTTTTTATAAATCAGGAACAATCATTCGAACAATCGTAAATAATCGTCTTTACTTATACCAACTAGAAATAATACCAACAAAAGCGTGTACATATATAAATCGTAATTTCATTACTTTGAAAGTGTATGTATTTTTATATTTCATCTTTACTTCCTCTACATTAAGAGGAAATTTCTTGTTTCATAAGTGTACTTGGACAATAAAGCTGGTTCTTCAGTTGGCGGTCCCCGGCTAGAGAGAGCGGACAATAAAGTTTTGGATTCAGCGGTGTGGAGCCAGGTTTCCTAAAGAGTTACCCTGTTCTCCAGAGATACAAATAAACTACCTTTAATAAAGTAACATTGAAAGAAGCATTTAAATGAGGATGGGGAAGAGCGGAATATCTGGCTCACTGAGCAGGAGAGGCAGAAGCAGAAGTCGAGGCTACGCTAGGCTAAGTTGTGGTCAAAGAGGAGGCTAAGAGAAAAGCAGCTAAACCTCGAGGGTGCTTGTAGGTAACTATATGAACGCCTAAACACACAACAGCTATAAAACAGTAGTGATTAGTAGTAGAAAGAGTGAAAAATGTAACTGTAGCTCGATTGACACTTGGAGAAAACACCACAGAGCAACTGCACAGTCAGTGTCGCAATACGCTCAGCACAGTCAGCACATCAGCCGTGGATGAGGGGGAGCAAACTGAAAATTAAAACAGCACTTTAATTTTGGATTTTATAGAAAATCTAGACATATACATGATTTTGTGATGGTTCCATTTTCAAACCAGCATAGCCAAGGAGTCCTCTGTGAGGTAAGAATGACAACTGGAGCAACAGGGAGGGTTGCAAACCAAGACATACAGACGGACAGCTTTCCAATTATAGTAGTAAAATGTCAAACAACTTCTAAATAAAAAATGCATTGATAAGAGTTTTTTCCTATCTATTCGGACTTAAGGAATAAAAATAAATCCACAAATGACATGACAAACAACGGGGGGGGGGGTCGTCCACCCAACACTGGTACAGATCATCTTTATTCTTCTCTTACATGCACAAGTATGGATTAATTATATTATTATTTCATATTCCTCATATTTATTGTTCAGCCCACTCATTAGATAACTCTGAAGTTCATCTACAGCCCGGATGGTTCACCGCTGCCCTTTAGCAGGCTGACCACCCACAAACATCCTCATGGATCACTGAAACCTTTTAGGTCAACTCCTTCAAGTAAGAAAATCTGGAATTCAGAACAAATCCAGGGAAAAAAACCTGGATTCATATTCATCCGTAAATGTTGGGTTTGTTTTACCATATAGGACTCATAGTGGAACATACAGCTTTGTTAGGAGAGAATGAAAGCGGCAAAGGGGTGGGAAAGTTTACAACTCTTCATACGGTATGTGATGATTCATCAAGTTTAGGACTGAACGAAATTTAGCTAAGCTGAATTCGATCTGTGCAGCTTTGTCTTTAGGTCTTTCTCCTGCATTCAACAATAATTTTTAAACTTAAATTGCATTTTTTCTTTTTCCAAAAAAAAAACAACCTGCTGGTATATTAAATCAGTAATGCCGTGTCAATTTTGATTTAGTTTTTAGGCAAGTTATTTTCTGTTCTTCCAACTAAATGTTAAAGAGAGTGTCCTGATGATGTTCACATGATCTCTGTTTATAGAAGTATGATTGAAGGGCAGGGGTGAAATTACAGAAAAGGGCACCTGCTGCATGCTGTGGGGCACCAGCACGTTTTGTCAAGTTTTACCCACAGAAGGTGTTTTCAGACAGACGTGGTACTGGTTGTGAGTCTGGTTCCGTTCTGGAGTCTCAGAACCTTGGTGCTCTCTGGCAAACCAGCCCACGCTCACTCCAGTTTAAGCAGAACCAAAGTGGGAGGGCATGATGGACATATATCACCACCTCCAGCTCCACTTTAGCCCAAGTCTTTCTGCTGTCCCAGTACTACTTCTTCAGTTTCTTGAGCTGATTAATTGGTCTAATGAATCTTCTCCGCAAGTTCAGCATATAACTTACCCCTCCTTGTTCTACTCTCCAGCTTCATCTGGAATTCTGTCGATGCACCAATCACAACCAAACATTTTGTCTCCCCAGCAGACCACTTTTTCTTCTTTTTCTGCTCGTCTTCACAACCTAGAATATGATAAACCAACTGATGATGTCACGGTTCCCAAGAAAGTATTTTTGGTTCCAGTTGAGAACCAATTTTTCCCGGTTTGAACGTGCCGGCCAGTTCAAAATTAGGTTCAGGAACCGGAACCGGCCCTGACAGTCTGAAAGGCATATAAAGGACATCAGAGAGGGAACTTGTCAAATTTTGCTCACTTAGAAAAAAAAGAATTTTACTGAATTTTGCCCATATTGCGGGCATCCTAGATGACACTTTGACTGTTTGTTTTCCTCTGCCCCCCTGTCTGAATCCACCAGTGATCCAAAGTGTGCTATGCCGTGAAAATAAAGACATTTTACTGCTTGTAGAGAGTGCCTTGGAGCTTTTTCTTGTCTATTGAACTGGTGATCCAAAGTCTGTTGAAAAGGACAATAAAACATGCAGCTAATTGCCATTTAAAGAATTAATGCACTGGGCCTTAATTAATCACGGCCTGATTATTATTTTACATTTCTTACACCTGGAAGTCTTCTATCAGTGTGGGCCCTAGGACAACTTTTTACTCTGTCCAGCTAATGTAGAGAAATGAAAAAATAAACTGTGCTGTGTTCACTCTCTGCCCTGTGAAGAAAACAGAGGAACCGTTACGGGGCTGTTTACACCTGGACATGCTCGCTACAGAGCATGCTCACTGCTGTGTTTGTGAGAGCACATCCCTGTCAGATCATCTCTGCTCTGGTATTTGCCTGCCAGCACAACGACAAAGACAAGATCCTACACGCTGCTCCTTCACACACCACTAACTGCTTTTTTTCCCCTGATTTGATCAAAAACTTCACAAACACACCGCGGAGCTTTTCCCCATTTCCATCATCTGTACAGCCGAACATAACGCTCTGCACTAGGACAACTCACACACTACACATGACAAACTCAGCTTCAGTTATCAGAGTAACTGTTTGAGATTTTCACTGTTAAAGACTCGGAGCAGATTGACAACAAACAGAGACTAAAACACATTAAGGCTATAGAGCTGAGCAGAAGCAGCAACATCAACCCCCTCCTCTCCACTGCCGCCACCACCACCAGAGCAGCCCTGCCCTCCACATTCCTTAAGGAGCCCCTTCCTCAAGGAGCAACCCCCTCCCTCCTCTACAATCTGTCCCAAATAGGGAACGTACCCTGTTTTCCCACCCACACCGCAACTCCTTCAAGCTTGCACATTACGCTTTCAAAAGCTGACAGAGAGGAGGGGGAGACGGCCACAACAACAGGGCTGCAGCTTCAGCTCCATTTATCCCCTCTGTCATCCTGCAGAATGATCACTGATTCAAGAAATACAAGGAGAAAGGGATCACAATCAAATGGGGGTGTTTTCCCCCATATTTTACTAAAATTCAAGCATAGAATTGCCTTTTCCCTTATCATATACAGCACAACTTTGTTTGGCAGCATTTCTCCTACAACTACAAAGCAAAATTTAAATATCAAGTAACTTTAATTTGACTTACAGCTTATTTTGCATGCATTTATTCTATTTCATGCTGCAAAATCTTCAATAATTGTTTTAATAATTTTAAATAATATTATTGCTATTGCTTTTCTTATCTTCTTGCATCATTTCATTATTGTTATTTTTTTTCCTATGTATTTGCTGTTAACTCTCAGTGAGCTGTAAGAACCAAACTTCCCTCCAGTTGGGGATGAATACAGTTCATCTTATCGTACTTTGTTATTTTATCATTTTTGAAATTTTACATGCAGCTTTATGCATTTATTTCCTATTATCCTACATTCACTTATTTTTCTCAAATATAGGCGCAGTTTTTAACCCTGGACATAATATCGTAGTCATTTTATCATCACTGCATGAAAAAAATGCCACTTAACTTTCATTATTCCTACACCAGCAGTACTACATTTAAATCAGAACTGATCTTAAACCGAAGATCATTTACAGCTTAATTTGCATACATTTATTCCCTTTTTCATCCAGCAAACTGTTTTTTTAAATTTACTGTTTGAATTAAATGATGGCATGCTAGTTGTTTTGTCTCCTGCTTCTCACTGAAACCTCCTGGACTAACGTTTTTAAGCATTTTCATGGGACTTTGGGAAATTTGTTTGGATGTTTGAAAGAATTAATTTGGAAATTATCAGCATTTTTCATGGATATTTGGAAAATATACATGTTATTTCTGGGAAAAAAATAAATGATTTTTTTCAGGGAATTTGCTTTGAAACTTTGATGTATTTTAATAGAATGTTTGGTAAATTTGGGGTATTGGATAAAAAAAAAAAAAGGGCAAATTTGCTTTAAAGTTTGGGGAAGTCCCTTTAAATTTTTCAAGTCTTTTAAAATCTTTTGGATTGAAAAACAATTGGAATGTTTGTTTAAAGTTTTGCTGAAATATTTGGGGAATATTTGAAGATATTTTGGGGTACTTTTAATGGGATACTTTCACAGAACGTTTAGGTGATTTTTCGAAATTTAAGGAAATGTTTGCAGACTTTGGAAAGGAAACATAGAAATGTTGTTCATACTTGGCCATAGTCCTGTCCATCAACAAGAAAAATGTTGAAAAACTGACCAACAGGCACACTCAGCCAATACATCTGCACTAAAACTGATCCAGGGCTGGGTTTGCTGAGAATCAGATTTGTGGACATCATTTTTGGAGAAAACTACTTCCTGTTCAAAAACAAGGCCAAGGTTTTAAAATCATCAGGCCCTGCTGTTCCCAAACAAGTAGGAGAAACTAAAAATGCATTAAAAACAAAAGCTCAGGCTTAGAGAATTAGGCATGTTTAGTAAGTAATATTCACTTCTTTGTCACTGCATTAAAAAATACAGCTAAACTTTGCTTGGCAGCATTTTTCCTTAATGGCTGCATTTAGTAAAAGAATGAATGTACAAGAGCTGCACAATCATTTGGAGGCACAAAATACTGAACTTTGTCCGCTTAAACCGTTTCAAAGTTGTATGACAAATGTTTCCTGGTGCTGAGCTCATTGTGATTAATGCTGGGTCATCATTAATAAAGAGAGTATGGTCCCTCTGTGGAAAGTGTTAGCACATAACTTTTAGATATGAACTAGAGCTACACAAATAAGGCTGATTAATGGTTAACATTGATTTCGCCCAAAATAATGAATTTACTCATCTATCTGCCCCATAACAAAATTATTAATAAGATTCAAATAATCGCCACAACTCAGTTACATTTTACACTGACTGAATTTTCAAAAAACATCAACATTAGTGCTAAAATCATGTTTGACAATCAATGCCCCATCATCAGTGTGTTTTGTCCTCAGTATCATGATTTTAAACAAACGCTGGTTTGAAGATCCCACCGTACAGAAAATTCTGATTCTGTGATTCTGACCATTTCAGGATCCAACCCATGCAGCAGACACAATCTACTCTTCTATCAGCCGACTGATGGACAAGCAGAGATTTGTAGTCTTTAAACTTCTCATTATCATTACTTCTCTCACAAAAAGCTTGACTGATCATCATATTCCAACTAAATCTGTGCTGCTGCATCAGAAACCAGGAGAAGATTTAAACCACACATAGTACCACCCACTCATTCATATCTACTAATGAGAGAGACTTTTTGACTCCATTCAGAGGAGCTCAATAAGTGCACAGCTTCCTGTAAATTTGGCATTACACAATAAAAGCCCCTGGAGCAGAGACAGACCTTTGTTCAATAAGCTCTTTACAGTGCAGGAGGCCATATCCCTCTTAATTTGAAAGGCTCCAAATCCACTCCCAAAATCTACTCAGTTCTTCCTTATGCCATTTCTGACATTTCCTGAAAATTTCATCAAGATCCATCCATAACTTTTTGAGTTATGTTGCTAACAAACGAACAAACAAACTGACTAACAAACTAAAACAAACTAACAAACCCTGCCGATCACACAACCTACTTGGCGGAGGTAAAAATGTCACACTAATAATTACTGGACATGATCTGTAGCATTAACACTATCACAACATGAGCTTTCATAGTAAAACTCTCAAAAATGAAGTAAACCGGACAAAAATTGATCATGCAAACAAGTGATGCTTTCTCACTTCACAGGGAATATTTCATATTTCATATGTTAATTTGCTTTTATTTGGGATTCAAGAGAAAAATGCTGCAATCAGCTAGAGCTGAATTCATATCTTTTTTCCACATGTAGTGTCACCTTGAGAAAAAGATGCATTTAAAATCTGAAATAATCACATTTGATTTTGTAAAATTTTAGTGTTAATGCCTTTACTTAAGCCTCAATGCATGCATTCCTTTATTTTTCCTCAGTGTAGAAAGAAAAGGTATACCAATGTCACCTTTTTTTGTCACTTTAGTTACTATTATTAATATATAAAACTAAGCCAAGCTCTCGAACTTCTGTGAATGAAATCTTCTTTGTTTTTCTCAGGGAGGAGGCTCGGAGCAGGACCAGGATCTCTCCAGATGAGACTCTGCAGCAGCACACTTCAAAAGACAGACGCACTCACTTCCTGTCAGGGAGAGCAGGGCTACCACTGCCCAAACTAAGGATGACGACCCCCAGCGGCCCCTGCTGACCTCTTTCATTTAAAGGTGATTTTGTTCAATTCTTAAAAAGTGAGAAAAATCCAAACACTAGCCAAAAAAACTAAACTGAATTTCTTTGATTTGGATTTTTAAAAAGTCCTTTTATGGTTTAATTGTTCAGTCTACTGAAACAAATTAATCTCTAACCATATCTGTCTTTTTTAACATTTTAATGCTTATGCAAGTGATTAAATGGATGTCAGCACTGATAAAAGTCTTAAAAGTCACAGAACAAAGTAGGGATGGGCGAAACCAAGTCTTTGGAGTTCATTATGATACAGATACTTTTGAAGAAAGAATAAAATGTTGGACTATCAAACCTTTAAAAGGTACACACTTCAGGTACATAAAAAGATGTATCCACTGTGGGTCACTCAGAAATTAATTTAGAGAAACTTCAATTGAATCAAAATGTTTGTGCAAGCAGGTAATAAAATAAAATAAATTAAATAATCATAGCACAAACTTGTACATAAAATTAAAATACCTACAGTATTTTTTTAAAAATGCTTCATTTATTTCCATTTTTAAAAATTCAGATAATAGAGATAGATATTTCAAGTATAGCCACTAGTTCAAGCAGAATTTTAAAATTTCAAGTCATCAAAGATTTTCACAGAAATATTTATCTTTTTGTTTTTCCATTTTGGGCTTCATACATTTAAGGGAAGCTTAAACCTGCTTTCTTGGGCTTCTCTTATTGTTTTGGACTCAGTAACTGATACTTAGTGTAGTAGGTACCGTATAGAATCAGGCTTAACTTTTTTAACCAGGTGCCTGTTGTTGCCACTTTAAACCAAATATATTCTTAAGAAATCTAATTTCACCACCTTGTCCACCATTTTTGCCATGATTAACCAATTTTAGCATTTTTTAACCCATTTTAATTATGTTTTTAACAAAAGTTTTTTTCATATTCAGCCCAAATATGAAATATGGTTTTCACAATGGACCATGGTTTTGCTGACCTCCAGTCTGGCTGTGTCCCAGAGACCTCCCTCTGATGGATAGCCTTGTCTGCATTATTCTTGAATATGTGTGCCTGTGTTCAAACACCTCCAGGTACAGTGGGGGTCCCCGGTCTCTGGCCTTTTGGTGGTCGCAGGCTGAAAAGAAAAGCACTGAGCTAAGGAACCGAGGCCGTCCTCCACAGAAAGGAGGTTTATGGATAAAAGAGTGTCATTTCAGATTTTGTGGCATTGCAGAGAGTTTGATGAGGGAGCAGTTGAGTGGCAATGAGGGCTAATGATTGTGTGTAACAAACCCCAACATGCAACATGACCCCTGGTCAAAGGAGGCAAATCTGGCCTGAAGTAGGGCTTGAAATTGTGAAGTGTGTAAGGGACGGTGCGCTTCATTTACCAAACAAACAAAACAAACCTGGTATGCAGCACAGTAATCATTTAATCCTGATTAGCTTGATTTCAGGATTGCGGGAAGCTAAAATTGTAGTTGAGCACTATAAACTGCTCAGAATTGGGTAAAAATGAGATTTTTTTCATTTGTTGTAATTTCTTTACTTTTATTTGCATTCTTGGTCACACTAAGTGTAATAACTTATTAAAATTTCAACCTAAAAAAAATTAAGGATAAAATCAAAGTTGTTGCTCATAATTTACTCATATAATCCCCTCTAAGGAAATTCAATTTGCATGTTGTGTATGTAAAATATTTAATTTGTTTTTCTACTTTATAAACATAAGGGTTATGCACTTAAACTGTCATTTAAAGGGTTAAATTCCCACAAATTCATTCATACTTAAAATAAATGATAAGATCTGATGTTGATTTAAAATATGAATGTCAAAAAAATAAGAAAAAATTGATGGACATTATTTTATTTTTCTTCATGTACACTGCCACTTTTGGTGATAGGTCTACACCCTGAAAGGGTTACACCACTGACTTTGATTCCAGAGATCTACGGTTTCAGTCCCAATCAGTACAAATGCAATATCCAGTCCAGGCCCCTGGGCAAGGCCCTTAACTCCTGAAACACCTGTCTACCTGCTAAATGATGTTGTGAGCCTCTAACATTTTTTGATGACTGGTTTGTCACACACAGGGCTGCAGGGACCTGGAGCCAATCCCAGCTGTGGTGGGGTTAAATCATGGACTGATCACCAGTCAGTCACAGGGCTGACACTCATACTCACAATCTAGAGGCACCAGTGAACCTAACGAGCATGTCTTTGGTCTATGCATGAATGGGGAGAACATGCAAACTGCACTGACCGAGATTCAAACCAGGAACCATCATTAAATGAGCCAACAGTGGTTCGAAGAGGTGGCTCTGCTGGGTTTGATGGGTTAGGGGTGGGTGGGTATTTTCCCTCCATATAACATCCTCGGTAGCTCCTCAATGCTGCTGCTGCAGGGCGAAGGCCGGATGCTATGACAATACTATTGCACTGCTTCAGAGGATGGTACAGTAGTGCAACATCGTCAAAGCAGCTGACCTCTGCATACTGAACGGAGTCGAGCGGCCATCGCAGCACCCACACCCACAGATACACACTGGAGTGGAGACACTGACCTGTCCACAGCAGCTTCACACTGAACACTGAAAGAGTCTAAATGGGTGTGATGTGTTTATGTGTGTGGCTGGGTAAATGTGAATATTTCTTATCTGAATGGTGACACATGAAATGTATCTTTAACAGTAAAAAAATAAATAAATAAATGGTCTTCACAATACCAGAATGATGAACTTTGACATGATTCTAGTAAAAATCAAACTGCATTGTTAACTAACTGATACAATAACATTACAAATTAAAATCATAGACACCCAATAATAAGCAATGTATTGTGTTTTAATAAGAGTCAACTGATTATCAGCCTGGCCGATTTCAAGGCTAATACTTAGTGGTCGATTATCTGTATCAGCGTTTGATTTATCTGAGAGCTGATCAATTTTATTACATTGTGTGCTGCTCTGGCTGTACTGTGAGGTGTGTCATCTCCTCTGGCTCAGTTTTCATTGCCTAAAGTCTCACCCAACATCTCGCCTACAACACTTTCTATTTGGCTTCACAAGTACTACCCAACCAATACTGATGCGTGGGTGCCACTGAAACAGTAAAAGTATGACATCACTTCCTGTTAAACGGCTGCTGTGTTGCTTGGTTCCATTTCTCTTGTCCACTGAGTTACTGCCAAGTTATTTACATTTCTTCAGTTTTTGGGTGATATGATTTTATTTTATCACATTAAGACATTTCTTGTCATAATAAATACACAATTGTCAGTCTGAAAAACCACAAATAATTGGCCATGAAAAACAACCCCCTTTTCTAAGTTTAAAAGTTGAAGGTAAACTCTTGCTCAGTGCACACTCACTAAATCACTAAAATACATTTGCAACATTCATACAAACAGGTGAGACTAGGGAGCAAGAGGAACCCTCATCCACTTTTCAAAATGTTTTCAACTCATTTGTCAGTTTAGTCAGTTTCTCTCTCTATGGTTAAAAAAATGTCAGAAGATCAGAACTTTTTGGTAGAGTGGATCATTAGAATATTAAATTTAAAAAAAAAAAAATTTTTTATCATTTTCAGCTGAACAGCATTACAGGACGTATATCTGGGCAAGGAATGGGCGGTAATACGGTAATATCATATAACGGGATTGCTTTAATTACCATCATGAAGACAGTGCTGTGTAAAAAATGCACGTGTATTATAAATGCCTTGAGAATATGTGTCCACCAACAGCACCACTGTCTGTGTGAAGATGTTTTAAAAGTCATGACAACTCCTGTTAACGATGTCAGGACAATTTAGCAAACTATGAACATGCACATGCACACCGGTGCATTCAAACTTATTTTTATTGCCTTTTATGTTAAGAAGATGAAGTTAATCAGTGTGAATTCGTTATTTCAGGCACAGAAGTATTTTGTGATGTTTTATAAACTTCCCATAGACCAGAGCAACCTATCTGAGTATTTGCACAAACAATGCCAGCCCCGTTCCTTTCTGGGGGAAAACATTCATTAAAAATGAACGGCAGTCAATGGGAAAGTTTGGGTCATTAGGGATTTAAACGCTTAAAATTGTACGGTTAAATGGTTATTGGGAACCAAAATCTAATGGCCAGTGAGAAAAACATAAAATGGAGGACATTTATGAAATATACTTGCATCGTAACAATATGAAATAAACTAAATTATAGATATATGAAGGTGTTCAGGCTCCCTCTGTAAAACTGGACTTTTGACTTTAGATGTCATAAACCAACGTCACACATCTTATGTGTGTTGGATCTTAACACTTAAATGTGGTTAATAAGTTAGTAAATGTGTGAAAAAGCTGTTAACAAGCAGACAGGCTACAGCTCCTGCTGTCACAGAGCGATTGTTAAAGTCATTAAGACGACAGCACTGGTCCAACATCTGCCCCCTTTAGTCCTCTCTAGTTTCAGCTAAAAGACAGAACTTTTCTTTAACTCTCTGTCCTCATTTGAAAATTACAAAGCAGGCCTTAAATCATGGCTTTTAACTTGTTTAAGGCACAAAATCCAACAAAATGGCTTTTGATCTGATGTTTCTACCATTCAAGCTGAGGTTGTTTTTTTGCTCCAAATGGGGACGTGGTCACAATGAAAAGTGGAAAGTGATGTCGCACTGCTCTGATCCATAAAGTGAACTCGCAGCAGGAAGGAGCTCAGCATTGTTGCACTTACGTGGAAACAATATTCAAGGCCAATGTTTTTCTGTTTAGAAGCAAACTGAACATTGCTTCACATTCCCAGGTCTTATATGATGCTAGTTGGTTATCATTCCTCATATTAGCTAAGAGAGAGGAAAGGAGAGAAAGGTGGTTTGCACCTGTATCCTGAAGTACCTATTTACTATGTGAGAACAGTGCTCATCTATAAATGGTTAATACACCAATATGTAGAAGCTCTTTAACTCAGATGATATTTTTCATGCTAAAATATCATTATTATTGTTATCCACGAATTTTCAAATTGACTGATTTACAAATAAACTGAAAAAATAGTCAAGCACATTATCATTTCTTGATTAATGTCAAATTATAGTTATTTATTTGCATCCCTGAACAGAAAAATGAGTTATATGTTATAAGTTATATGTATGTATATACATATATATATACATACATATATATACATATATACATATACATATATATACATATACATAAATATACATATATATACATATACATAAATATACATATATACATATATATATACATATATACATATACATAAATATACATATATATACATATATATACATACATATATATACATATATACATATATATACATATATATACATATACATAAATATACACATATATACATATACATAAATATACACATATATACATATACATAAATATACATATATATATACAAATATATATACATATATACATATATATACATATATACATATATACATATATACATATACATATATATACATATATACATATATATACATATATACATATATACATATATATACATATATACATATATACATATATATACATATATACATATATATACATATATACATATATATATACATATATATATTAATATGTATATATATACATATATATATGTATATATATATATATATATACATATATATATATATATATATATATATATGTATATACAACAAGCTCCATAAGGAAGACCAATGTCCGCTATGCACGAAGCAATAAAGCTGCAGAAGAAACAATGGTGACCGCACGTCAAAAGTTAAATGCAATGGGCTTTTGCAACACAAAGATACTAGAATTATCAACAATATTATAGTCGACATGAGCTATCACGCAGGCCTGTAACAACTGCATGCACTGAGAGTGCATAGAAAAATAACAGCTATCCATAGCCACATTCAAGCTAAAACAGCAGGCGTGAAAAAACACACAGCTCTGTGTCATACGAGAACCTCTTATCTTCCAAACATGCACGCTCGCAGAAATAAAGCCTACCTTTAGACGTTTGCACGGCGAGCTTACACACCCTCATAGATAATCTTCATAGGTTTCTGAGCCAGTTAGTCCTCTGTACAGTCTGGCGGAAGTCTACTGTTTGATTAAACTGCTGAGATTGTGGTTTAAATCAGTTTAAAAGATGAAAAACTGCTCTCTTTACAAACGGGCATGATCTTGCTGCTACAGTTGTTTAGGGGTCGATAATTATAAGGTTTTTCATGCAGTGTTTCATTTTATGACCTCAAGACCTGTTACTGAACTTGATGGTAGTTTTTAAGAGGAGTTAGCTCCTGATCTGTCAATGTTGCTTCTTGCTGAGTTTCAGTGGCCAGTGATGTTCTATCTATCTGTGAACATGATGATGGGTTTGACGGCTGCACCTGCCAGGTGGTTTGCTAGTACTTGCTGCAAGTTTGCAGGGTTGGAGCCATGAGGATTCCTGCTTACATTCACTGAAAATAAACCTCAAACACATCTGTCTTTGCTTCAGAAGTCCTTCCTCATTTAAGAGTTGTTCTTTTTGGCTGACCGCTGAGGTCGGTTGGTGTCTGGTTGATTGAGTGCCTGAGTGATCCTACTTTCAGAGCCCTACCACAGAGTTGGCTTTGCTTGTACTGAATGCCGTTGGTAATGGCTGCCTCCACTGTGGCAACTAGAGTCATACATTCAGGCTGTGTCTCACTTCGACCTTTATAAGACTTTGGTCTTTGGCTTGAGTCTTTTCTTCCACTCTTAGTCCGTCCCACCAGAGACTCATGAAGAGATTGGAGGAATCATCGTGTAGGATTGAAGACCAAAGACCGATGTTTAACAAGCCATGGGGCGTCCTTCCCTCTGCAGCTGCACGTGAAGCAACATCAGTTTATGATGACGATGCCCTGAACATCAATCAGGTGATCAGGAGGCATAAACAGCTGATTGTGTCTGCGTACATGTGTCCTGTATTTATTCAGATCAGATCTTCACATTTACAGAGTTTGGTCTCAGTGTGGATCACAAACTCCTGAACATGAAGAGAAACCTGCAGATTATCTAAAATCATGCATACTATCTCTAACAGCAGATGCTTTATTATAAAATTATTTATTATCCTATTTATTCAGTATAAAGTCTCACGATCAAACGTGACGCTCACTAATGATCAGACTGATAGAAACTTTATTGATGATTTAACATGTTTCTGACGGTCAGACTGCTGCTGTCTGACTTTAATTCTCTTCAGAATCTAATAAACAGAAATAACTGACTACTAAAGCAAAGATTTACATCTGGATATTTGGATTTTATGAATTATAACATATTTTATGCTTGAAGGTGAATCAGAAAACAAATCAAATAATAAACTCCAACATACTGATTCACTCAATAATATTGATTTTATTAATTGTATTCTCAATATTTCAATATAAATACTTATTTCAAACACTTTTTAAATCCCAGCCCATCAGTTATGGAGCCTTTTAAAACTGCTGATGTTTATATTCTCTTTAGTCTGTTTGTCGTCTGTTATAAACTCAGTTTCTCCTCTTTTATTTATCTCTGCTGGTGCTGTGAAGTTTCATCCGCTGTGTAGCAGCATCCAATCAGAGAGGGATATCCAATAAGGGGGCAGGTCTTTGAGTGCAGCGAAGCGTGCTCTCATGTGTTTCTGCTCATTGGTCTTCAAATCCCAGTCCCCAGTCTTCGGTATTCAGACCTGCTAAGGGTCTTTAGGACGGTCCTAAAGATGGCGGATTAGATGGCGACCGAAGACTGATCGATAAATGACATGGGCTGCAGAGTTGTGTTATGGCTGGGGTTTAGTTGTACTGACAGCCCACTAATGGCTGCCTCCATCTCAGATCTAGCTCTAGAATAGCATCCTTCTGACTAGAGCTGCACCACATTTCTGTATGACAAAGAAAAAACACCCCTAAAAGCTTTTCATGTTGGGAAAGATGTTTTCACTCTTCTGCTGACCTGCTTTAGCATGAGTGTGTGAAAGTTATGGGGAAAGGGTTAGTTGTTGTGACTGGCTGTGTACAAGGCCTGCTAGTGGAGTGATTAGCTTGGCGCAGCAGCTCTTTTGTCAAAACTGGACATTTCTTGATAAAAACATGCACAGAGAGCAACACTGAAAGCTTTCCATGACAGAAAAGATGGTTTTTCCTCTACTCCCGGTCTGCTTGTCCAGTATAACTGGTAGCGTTTTAGGGGTTAGCTGTTGCTGTAGTAACACCTGGACAACTTTTCCTTTTAAAACCAGAGCAGAGCCACACTGAAAGCTCATCTAGGCAGAGAAGATGTTTTTAGCATCCCCTGTAGTGATGCGTCCCCTCCCCACACAAAACAGCGGAATAAAGGGAGGATATTTCCTCCTCCCCGTTCTGCTGACATTACACCGCACTCCACATTATTATGCAAACAAAGTTCTTCTCTGATTTTCTAAATATCAATGCAAATGACAGTCATAATATTTTTCAAGTCATTAACAGTTAGAGTATAATTCAAATGGTTTTGAACAAACTTCATAATGATAACTATTATTTTTTTTTAAATAAAACCTCAAAATGCACTTTTCCACATGTTCCACATTATTAAGCAGGCCACAGGTTTCAGCAATATGGAAAAGAAAAAGGATCTCTGCTGCTGAAAAGTGTCAAATAGTGTAATGCCTTGGAAAAGGAATGAAAACATTCGATATTTCAGGAAAAATTAAGCATGATCATCATACTGTGAAGAAATTAGTGTCTGATTCAGAGCACAGACGGGTTTGTGCAGATAAAGACATAATGAGGAAGGTTTCTGACAGACAAATACATCAGATTAAGAGAGCAGATGCTAAAATGCCATTACAAAGCAGCAAACAGGGATTTGAAGCTGCTGGTGCCTCTGGAGTCCCACCAGCCTCAAGGTGTAGGATCCTCCAGAGGCTTGCAGTCGTGCATAAACCTACTATTCAGCCCCCCCTCTAACCAATGCTCACAAGCAGAAATGGTTGCAGTGGGCCCAGAAATACATGAAGACTCATTTTCAAACAGTCTTGTTGACTGAAGAGTGCCGTGCAACTCTCCAGATGGAGGAGTAGTGGATGGTTGGTGGATGGCCACCATGTCCCAATGAGGCCTGGACGTCAACAAGGAGGGGGCGGAGTCATGTTTGGGCCGAAATCATGAGGAGAGAGCTGAAAGGCCCCTTTAGGGTCCCTGAAGGTGTGAAAATGACCTCCGCAAAGTATATAGAGTTTCTGACTGACCACTTCTGTAGCAAAATTTTCTTCAAGCATGACAATGCTCCATCTCATGCTGCAAAGAATCCCTCTGTGTCATTGGCTGCTATGGGCATAAAAGGAGAGAAACTCATGGTGTGGCCCCCATCCTCCCCTGACCTCAACCCTACTGAGAACCTTTGGAGCATCCTCAAGCTAAAGATCTATGAGGGTGGGAGGCAGTTCACATCAAAACAGCAGCTCTGGGAGGATATTCTGACATCCTGCAAAGAAATTCAAGCAGAAACTCTCCAAAAACTCACACGTTCAATGGATGCAAGAATAGTGAAGGTGATATCAAAGAAGGGCTCCTATGTTAACATGGAGCTTGTCCTGTTAAGATGTTTTAGATTGAAATAGCTTTGATTTCAGTAAATATGACCCCCTGATGCTGCAATTTCTACAAATTAACTTTTCAGTTCTTTACAACCTATAAAATGTTTTAAAAAGCTGTTGTGCTTAATAATGTGGAACAGTGCATTTTGAGGTTTTTATTTTTAAAAAAATAATTTTTGTCATGATGAAGTTTGTTCAAAAATATTTGAATTATGCTCTAATGGCTGATGACTTGAAAAATATTCTGACATTTGCATTAATATTTAGGAAAATCAGAGAAAAAATATCATTTACATAATAATGTGGAATGCGGTGTAGTGCTGTTGTTGACTAGACATCTCTGTGTTGTGGTCCCATGTTTCTGTGTAGCCAATCAGATGCGATAAAAGAAAATCTGAAGGAGGGGGGGTTGATGTCGCTCAGGGCTCCGTGTATCATTCACTGTCCACACAGAGAGAGAGAGAGAGAGAGAGAGAGGAGAAAATGTAGCCGTATACATTTAAGTCACCAGAAACAATAACTTCCATATCAATAAGAATGGTACAGTGTTGTGTAGTATCATGTAGTCATTCTTTCAGTTTTATGGCTTATTTATTGTCCCCATGCTCCATTTAGAGATAGATTTTATGGGAAAATATTTAGACAAAGAAGGGTAATTTTTTTTTTATTAATTTTATTTTAATGGAAGTCACAGAAGACTACTCAGGCTGTATTTTATGTTTTTATGTAAAAAAGTCCAAGTATTCATCGTCTTACACGTCATAGAACTGATGCTTGTCTACAAAAATATAGTTTTATATCAACAATTTTTGCTATTCTGAGAACAAAAGGATTTAGTCCAACAGTTCTTAGAAAGAAAATAATAACAAGCTGTTACATCAAACATAGGTCAAAATGCTGAAAGAGCTGGCTCTTCTGGCTGAACTTTATGGCCCAGTATAGATGTTAATAGTAATGGCTGCCAGCTGTGAAGCCATTATCTCAGATGTATAATGGCAGCTTTTTCCGACTGTTCCACATTTCTTTATTTAAACAAGCACAGAGCCACAACGAAAGCTTTCCTTAGCAGAGAGGATGTTTATGCACTTCACCCAGTCAGCCTTGACATCAGTTTTATCCACCTTTAGGTTACTCCACAGGAAGACGACAACAGCAGTTTTCTGTCAAGCTCAAGTTACTAACAGCTGTGCACGTCTACTATCTCAATTCTGTCTCGTCACTTTGATTGGCCAATCATGAATGTAAAAGACAGAAAGCTCTTCCAATCACTGCCTGAGAATTTTTTTCAAGTCCCACTCTTTCCAAACACTTTGTATGGGAGTTTTCCCAGATGAATGTGACATATAACAATGCAATGGATATATGAAACAGTCTGTCTGACATGGCAGGTAAGTTATTTCTCTCCCAAGAGATTTAAAAAATGGTTGTCACTGTACCAAAATGATACACTGCCTGGCCAAAAAAAAATGTCGCCACCAAAAAAAGGTCACACACTATAATATTTCGTTGAACCGCCTTTAGCTTTGATTACAGCACACATTCGTTGTGGCATTGTTTCGATAAGCTTCTGCAATGTCACAAGATTTATTTCCATCCAGTGTTGCATTAATTTTAATATTGTTGATGGGAGAGTCTGACCACTGCACAAAGCCTTCTCCAGCACATCCCAAAGATTCTCAATGGGGTCTGGACTCTGTGGTGGCCAATCCATGTGTGAAAATGATGTCTCATGCTCCCTGAACCACTCTTTCACAATTTGAGCCTGATGAATCCTGGCTTTGTCATCTTGGAATATGCCCGTGCCAATAGGTTAGAAAAAATCCATTGTTTAAGAAAAGAGAAGTTACTCATTGCATCAGCTGGGGTTAAATAACTTGTTGCCAGCTGAAAGATAATTGCCCATGCAGTAGGAGGCTCATACCTATTTGCTTAGTTAAATCCAGGTGGCGACTTCTTTTTTTTTTTTTTTTTTTTTTTTTTGGCCAGGCAGTGTATAGTTTTGTATGATTCTGAGAAATCAAAAGACATTCAAACCTGTTCGATACCACTGCATCAAAAATAGAAGTTCTAGACACCCAACACTGGGCAGCTTAAGTCTGTCTGATCATCAGAAATGGAATCAGAAGTAAAATAAAATCAATTCCCCGTTTAAATATTTCAAATATTATCCTGTGATCAGTAAGGACTTACTGTAAACTACTTTATCAAGCATTCGGCATGTGTCATTTTTTCTTAAGAGACATTAAAATATTGATCTAGACAACATTTCAAAATCTCAGCAGAATACATATATATTTTTAATCCTCCACATATATTTCACAGCACTGGGTCATGTAATTCAGTCTGTGTTGGTCTGTGACAGAGTGTGTTTGGGGGTGGGGGGGGGTAGTCAGCCAATGCCCTTTTAATATTGCACTGCTCATCTGATTTCACAGTAGTACAACAGAAAAAGGGCTCTGGACGACGCCGCGGCTCCTCACTCTCTATTCAGCGGCATTAAAGCCGTCAGCAGTGACATTACTAAACCATGTCGACAGTCACCACAGGGCCTTGTCGCATATATACACACGTGTTATTAAAATGTTGGGAGCTGTTTATGCAGAGCAGCAGCCGTGAAACAAGCGAGGAGGCTTCTTCTGTTTACAACACAAAGCTGAAAGTGGAGAGCTGAAAATCCATGAAAATCAGAGGAAATGTTCAACTATGAGAGCATAAATGTGGGAGAATAAACCCCTACCTCATGCATCAGATAGAGTTTACCTTTATTTGGTACTTTTTGATGCCATGGACTATTAAATAACAGAGATGGTATTTTGATCTCGTGAGGAACGTTAGGATCAGACATGAGGATGGAAAATTAGAGGAGGAAGACTTTTTCATTATATGCAGAGAGGCATGATATCAGATTTTTGCCGATATTTAAAAACTTATTTTAAAGGATATCATTAATTATATATTTTTCAAATGACTGTTTTAATTAAACATAAAAAAAACCACTACAACTGACCTGTTCATCTAACTGTGACAGTCTATTTATAATTGGAACAAAATTAAAACAATATCTATTTTTATACGGCATTTTTTTTACATTTTATGTAAAGTGCAATCCTTAACAGCAAGCATTAAACAGAGTTTTACGTCTTTTTTAAAGCTGTAAAGACCTGCTGACAGACAGGAGGCTACGGACAGCCTGTTTACTTTCTTATATTTTCAAAATAAAACTAATTCTTCTAATCAAGCATCAGGTTTAACATCATGTGATTCACGGAGACAATTCTGACAACATGCTTAAAAATGTAAAAATAAGAGCGCCTTCTTCAAGTGTCAACAATTTAGTTAGCTCTGGTTCAGACCTAAACTTTAAAATTCAAGGAAAGAGGATGAAAAACCCCCCAAAGTTCAGCTGAGGTACATCTGCTTAAAACTCCACAAATACTGGGGCACTCTTTTGGTCGGAAGAGCAGAAACTTTAGCTCCCAGTAGGAGCAGAAGTTCATCCATCTGTGCAGATCAAAAGTCAAGCGGACAAGCTTTTAATACCGCGCATCCCTATTATCATAATGCACTAAAGTCTAAATTCGATCTGAATTCTACATTTTTCCTCATTGTTTTAACTTTTTCTTATTATTTTGACCTTTTTTTCAACATTTTTGATTATTTTGCGATGTTTTTCTCAATGGTCCACTTTTTTATGCCTTCACTCACCAGACGTTATTCCATTGTGCATGTTATTTTGTTTTTTTAGGCCTGTAGCCAAACAATGCAAGCTTTCACGCCAGCAACATAATTTCTCTGAGTTAAATTGCAACTAATTATTTTACCTTCTCATGGCTGATTTTTCCAGTTTTACTTCTGATGGGCACACGTGACCAATCAACACACTCGTTGTTGCTGCTGGTGGAAGAGTTTTGAGACACAGAGGAGCAAAAATGTCCTCTCCATTCCACCACACTGTCTGCTCCCTTTTATATAACTGTGTTTCTAAGCAATACTGAGTTAGTTTTACTTTGTCATGAAGTAGAGACAGACCAATAAGCAGCCTGGCTGATTACTGACGCTGATATTTGGCATTTAACCAATTATTGGTATCGGCATTTAATTTTATGATCTATTGTTTGGCTCCACTGCAATGTTTGTCAATGTGCAGAAGTTTGCCTTTAAATTAGTTTTAACTTGAAAAACAGCTCTCAGGGTCTATAGTGGGTCTTCAGTTTCTTTTGCCCTGGTATCAAAGACCCCCCCCCCGAAAAATGAAACTGTTTTTGAGATCAAGTCATTCTTTGGTCTGTTTTTAAAATACATTATTATTTTGATAGATTTGCTTCTTTACTCATTTATTGTCGTCTCTTTAAGTATCTGTTCCATAAGTACATGTGCTGCAGATAGAATCAAAAACTAATTCTTTTTTATACCATTATCCTCTGAGTGCCAGTTAAAATAATCACCATTATTTAATCATAATGGAGCAGCCCTAAGATCAGTATTACTGTATTTCAAACAGGTGGGCCGTGACAGGTGTGTGGCTCACTCTTTGGTCCCAGCTGTTAAACCTACAGAGTCACATGACTCCTCAGCTTTTCTTGTCTTTATTTCCTATTAAAAATATCATTTGGGTTAAAGAGCTTCTACATATTGGTGCATTAACCATTGCAGAAACATTAAAAATGATTTTGGTAATTACCAATGCTGTTAATTTAGGGCAGCTGTGGCATAAACCTTACTTTGGTTAGGGTTAGGGTGGTCTAATACATTTGTTAAGCACTGTATATATACAATATTTCATATCTACAATAAAATAGTTACAACAACACTTCTCATTTTTTTAGTCAGAGGTTTTACTGAAAATAGATACAGCTTCGGGAAAAGGCCTTTGAAAGATTTCCTCCATTTCTTATTTCATTAGTTAACTTGTTTTGTAAAGACTTTATATAAACAATGTTAATATTGACTTAACCATCTATCACCTCCTTCTCCTTGCCTCTCTCTCACATATCTCTGATTTAATGAGAGAAATTAAATTCAGATTATCCTGTTGGGATTTTGAATCTGAGCTGAAAGTAGGATTAGTATCCTCCTGTGTCACTGAAAGGGTTTTTAAATCAACTCAAACTAATATAGCTTTAAAGGAATATTGTTGGGCAGTGTTTGACTAGAACAGAATTCTGGTAAATGCAACATACTGGCCTCTTAGTTCACTCCACACATTTGATACCATCACATCATTGCCATGGTACTGAACTGTACAACACAAGCTGTTTTTAAACTGCTGGTGAGGAAAACAAACATTATGATCAGAGTACTCCATAAAAATGTGATTCAGGAAAACTTCAGGAAAACATCCTGCTCGGTTTTAATAATCATTCACTCTAAATCCTTTAAGGAAAAAATAGAAATTAAATATAGTTTTGGTCTGCCAACATTTTTATTTGACATTGATGGCAAGCAATAAATCAAAATACAGAAATAATCAATAATCTTCTCATGGTCTTGTTTCTTTGCATGGATCATGGAAAGACATCAGCAGTAGTCTCAGTCTGGAAGAAGGAAGAAGATAAGATTCTATTATCTCAGTCAGCTGGAGAGCAAGTGTTCCAAAAGTCTCTCGGTTCTGCTGCGCAGCTTTGGTTCTGTCCGCCCTGAACTTGACTGGAAGTTCAAGAGAAAGTGTGGATTTATATTATTCCAGATCTAGAATATCCACAAATTAATGAATGGTGAAGCAGCTGTGAAAATAAGTGCTAATGCAGATTTCGGTGTATGCTCCCACCATGCCATTTCCTCTCATGTTTGACCAAAAGAATAGATCCATCTGACTGGCCACAGCTTCTGCCCAGATATAAATCTCTAAATAAGCAGTTCCATGGCTAAATATCAGCTTTAAATTATTAGGACCGATAAATATTTACATCACTATTTGCGGATGTTAAACAGATGCATCTATGCATCCCTAGATTTGATCCGTCACCCAGGCCAGGTCCCAGGCTCCACCATTTTCAAGAGGATCTGGCTGCAGACCTCTTTGGTGGGGCGTTCATCAGCAGACCTCTACACTGGGGCGATGACGTATATTTCCGTATATTACTCGAGCCAAAATTGCAAGACTTGGTAGATTTTCTATCTTTTTGTCATAAAACTGTGCTGTTGTGTAAAAATAGCCATGGCTGTGTCCAAAACCACTCACTCATTCCCTACTCCCTAAACACTAACCACTATATAGTGAGCAGTAGGGATGTGACGAGATCTTGTGCCATGAGATCAAAACGTCACGAGATGTCTCATCGAGGTGAAAATCATCTTGCGAGATCAATATTGCCCAGACACCAGGAGCAGCAGCTCTCCTGACAGAAAACAGTACCTAACTGGACATTATGAAAGATCACAGATGTCCTGGACACTTTAATACTGTTGTTTGACAGCTAATGAAGTAACGGAGCTGATCCGTGACCTATCCGTGACCTAGTCAGCTCTTGCTCCATCCCCCAGCCCCTCCTCCACGTGCACTACTCGGGGCTACGCATGATCCACCCATGCTTCCCCTTCTTCTGGTAGGTAGCTGTAACCTCATTGAAATTAAGATTCCAAACAAGATCTTAAGATCAAGATTTAATAATATTAAACCCTTTAGATTCTTATCAAAATTATATTCAGCAAACTTTTTTAAGTTTGAAAACAAATTTTGAGAACTCAATATCTGAAATATGATGTAACTCCAAAAGCAAATGAAGTTACTTTTAAAATTCTGAATGGTGTATATCCATCCAGTGACTTGTTGCACCAGCGTTTTGGATTTGAGTCTAATAATTGTGCATTTTGTGAAAACTGTGAAACTACTGATGATTTGTTTTTCCAATGTATGTACACAACAGCCCTCTGGCATGATATACATGATTGGCTGTACCCAAAGGTTTCTTGCTTAAATGAGTTTCTCAAAAGGACATCACATATGGACTAGTTATGGACAATAAGAAAAACTACTCTCTGGTAAACATTATTCTCACCCTTTGAAAGTTTTACATTCACAAATGCAGATACATGAAATCAGTACCAAAGTTTTTTATCTTTTTCAATGAGTTCTAATGTATATCAAAGCCCTTGAAGTCATGAAAAACAAAAAGACAAGGTAACTTCTGGACACTATAGAGGAATTCAAACTACAAGAAAAGCCCTAGCACTTTATTTTCTGTTTTTTGTTTTGTTTTTCTTTTATGAACTGCTCATTTATTATTATTTAATTTCTTACTTTTAACTTATTTTAATTTTCTATTTTGCAATTTCACCTAAGTGTATTGAACATGCACCAAGATCTCAATGCCACATTGTTTGTATTTTCATTCTTGTCAATAAAAAAAAAAGAATTAAAAAAGATCCTCAAATGCATAATAAGTTCATCATAATGGTGTGAAATGATTAAATGTTGCTGCTGGAAACCGTTGCAGCCTCTGCGAGTTCGTGTATATGCACAGACTCAGTACCGGTATCTGTCACTTTGTAACTTCGAAACAGTCGCTGCTTCAACATGTCTCGTTCTCCTCTCACCGTCTGTCAGTCACACTTCCATCAGCTGTTGGCTGTTCTATCATCAGTCAGAAGCTTAACATGAGTAATGCGACGGCTGTTGCCCTGCAGCGGTAAACAAAGCAAAACAAACTTAGTCTGACCACCATAGAGTCCACTGTTAGCTCCAAAAAGCAAAGTTCCAGCTCTACGTAAGCACGCCATGTTTGTTGTCTGACAGCAGGCAGAGCAGAGACACACTCACCAACACACACACCTGGGCGTCATGTCCAACACTGTCAAAGCTCATATGAGAAAAAAAGACTACAAAACAATAAAATAAGCTATTTATCTAAATACCTGTAAAAAACCAAGCAAACATGTTATTGACAGTCTTACAAAGTAATCCGTTCGAGTACTCAGATGACTTTTTTGGAGTAACGAATAACGTAACGCGTTAGTTTTACAATTCAAGTAATCCCGTTATTAGTTACATTTTCATAAAAGTAATCCGTTACTGAAAGAAAAATCCCAAATTTCCTCTCTCTTCAGTGGTTTCAAAAAGAGAAAAAGGAAAAAAAAGAAGCTCCTTGAAGCAACTGCTCTGTTTGTCCTTGTCTCTTCCTGTAGTCACATTGGCATATGCCGGCAGACGGTAAACATTCTGTGCCATTACGCGTGCATTGTTAGCTTGTTTAGACAGTGAGATTACAGAGAGGACAGCGGGCCACTGTGGAATTATCCCCATTATGATGGATTTTTGGATGAAAGGGACAAGAACAGCATCCTGGTGAAATGTAAGTTTAAAAGCTCTGTTTGCTTTCATTGAATCAGCTGTTCAGCTCTTCCAATTACGCTCTGTTATTACGCACAGCGTTTGAGTGATTCTGTCTGCCTCTGCTCAGCTTGTTGTCTGATTGTGAGCATGTTAAAGAGATGTAAAGGTCTTCCTGTCTGTTAGCGGTGTTCTCAGGCTGCAGAGATACAGATTATGGGCTGTAAATTATGCTGCACATTGGCATTAGAGTCTGCATATTTAAATGCAGATGTGCGGTCGTTATCTATCATTTTTACAACCACCAAGTGGAATAAGTGGCTAAAGGGTTTTATATTTAGTAACGCAAAAGGACTCTAACGCGTTACTTTTAGAAGCAGGTAACACAGTAACATAACAAATTACTTTTTTCAGTATGTAACGCAGTGATCTAATGAGTTAGTTTCTAAAGTAGTGCTACCCAACACTGGTTATTGACAGAAATAATTCTTTTGAGTGATTTAAATGTGGATGTCCTTAAAGAGGATGAGAAATAGTTTGATTTTACTGGTGCAGCTCTTTAGATTTCAGTCAGTTGTGAATAGTTTTTAAAGTACTTTTAGAACAATCGAAGTGATTCTATTATTATTATTATTATTATTATTATTATTGTTATTATTGTTATTATTGTAGCAATGGCAATGGGTGCACAGTGTAGTAAAATAAAGATGTGGTAGACTATTAAAATGAAAGTTTTCATTGGAAGAGCATTAAAATGTACAGTTTGAGTCAGAATTAGACAAGAAAAAGCATTGATAGCCTGTTCAGTACAACAGGAGTTAGTTCAAACATTTCTGAATAGACCTGAATGCTTTCCCATTATGACTTTCAGCTGTCTGAAGGACATATTTTCCACTTATATATTTTTTTTTTCCAAAATTAAAAAAAATTGTAAAATCTCATCTCGTGAGATAAGCGTCTTGTCACACCCGTAGTGAGCAGCATATAGTGGAATATATAGTGGACTCAACTACAAAACACAAATATGATTTCGGACACTACTCAGACCACGGGAAATGACGTCATCGCCGTCTCACAATTAAAACGTTTAGCTACAACGGCTGAGGATCGAAATTAATGGTAGAAATTCACTGAAAACTGATACTGAATGTAAGGTGTTTTTACGGTGGCCCTGAGAGCTCACAGCACTGCAACTTAAGAAAACACATGCAAAAAGGCAAAAAAACAGGCAAATTAAGAAAACATCTTCATCAATTTGACGACACATGCGCAGCATTTAGAAAACACGCTGCAAAGACCAACACAACACATTAGAAAAACGCGCTGCAAATAGACCACAACACATTCGAAAAACGCGCTGCAAATAGACCGCAACACAACGGAAGTGTTTCCAGAGGACACTTAAAAGTGATGCACACGTTCGGACACGCTTATTGATGTTGTTGACGCGGATTTTGAGTCACAGTGGTGCTGGAAAATGAGATAAAAAGTAAGTGTTTTTGATTAATTTTAACATTGTGATCGTATGATTCAGATATTAGCCTATTGCAGTGATCTGCTGTCAAACTATCGTTAGCCTTTTGCTTGTAATTAGCCTGCCAATTCTCGTAACCTGATGAAATAATACACACGGTTAATTCACTGTAAAACCATAGACTGTATATCGTGTGAAACACGCTGTTAGCTGGCTATAGTTACTATCAGAACCCTTAATAGGGGGCAAGTAAGTTAAACTACCGGTGGGTTTTGCTGACATGGTTTCACACTATATACAGTCTATGGTTTTACAGTGAATTAACCGTGTGTATTATTTCATCAGGTTATGAGAATTGGCAGCCTAATTACAAACAAAAGGCTAACGATAGTTTACCAGCAGATCACTGCAATAGGCTAATATCTGAATCATGCGATCACAATGTTAAAATTAATCAAAAACACTTTTTATCTAATTTTCCAACACCACTGTAACTCAAAATCCACGTCAACAACATAGATGTCAAGACGTAGATGACGCGTTCGCTATCTGATGGTACGTCTTTGGGGCCGCCATCTTGGCAAGGGCAAAAGAGTGAGAGTGCAACAGAGTTATATGGGCAGACAGCATTGAAAAAGCCAAATTCCTGTGCTGACCCCCACAGATACGATGGGTTTCTCCCTCTGATGGTAGTGGTCTGGCTTTAAATATGTACAGGACTTCCCACCGGGTTGTTTATTAAAAGTTGTTACCTTATTTAAAATACAATGCACCCACTGTTTTGGAAGGAAATGTGGAATCTTTCACTAGGTGTAATACTGACCGTCATCTGAATGTTAAAAGCCAGACTGGTCATTTTAATGTTGCTGGCAGAAAGCACCTCCTGGCTTTAAGTATTTATTTTTTTACTCAGTGTTATTTTAATGTCATTAAATACAATACTTAAAATATACAACTAGGTGATATAAAATTTTTTGGCGTTAGTAAAGCACGCAGTTCTTATCGCCCACTCCAAAAATATATTTGCCTTCATTTTCTGCTGTCCGACAAACCAATAAATCAGTCATCAGAAGACTGGTATTTGACTTAAATGCAGCAAAATTCTCTCGTTTTGACGATAAGCATTATTATATGCACCGCAGAGAGAGAGAGTCAGTGTGCACCGTGCTGTACAGACAGTGTGAGTATCAGTTTGATTTAGGCTTTTTAGACAACATAAAGATGATCAAAGAAGCCAGGAACATTCAGCTTTAACTTTGCTCTTTCCTTCTTTGTTTTGCAACTTTTTGTTGTACCATAAAGAAGAAAATCATGAGAAATTAGAAATCACGTGACTCGTCGGGACTTTTACCTGTTGAGACTTTAGTTTTCCTCATGTAGCTCTCTCTCTCTCTCTGCCTCCCATCTGATGATCCGCTCAGAAAATTTTACTGGAATCTGCTAGCTCTGCGGGTGTTTAAGTCAGAAATCCATCCCCTGCATGAGTAATTAAGCTGAGATCGGCCATTGTGTCCTCACATGGCTTATATGCACTGCAAACTCAAAAATCATCAGGTGAGAAAGGGCGTGACGACTCCCAGTGTATGCCTGCATGTAGCTTAGATTAAAGACCAGTTGCAAGATGAGAGGGAGAGAAATTATCTATATAAATCTATTTGGAGAAACAAAAACTATCTAATTATAGATTCTAAATATTCAATTACACGATGTTCCCTGTACACATCATAGACATAATAGGATTTTTAATTTAAAGTTGATCAGACCCACAATAAGTACCTCGATTGAACTCCAGTAAGTAATCAGTATGATGTTCAAGTTTTCATCTTTATAACAAAACAAATTTCATGTAGATTGGTTCAGGATTAAGCAAGGTAGGGCGGATTTTACAGGCAAAGTGGGCTTGTTAATAATGAGCGTTCACTAATCCCGCCAGTTCCAAGATGGCGGACCAGCAGATGCAGAGCGGCTACGTTTAATAGCTGTGGACGCGTCATCTATGTATCCATATCTATGGTCAACAACATCAATAAGCGTGTCCGAACGTGTGCATCACTTTTAAGTGTCCTCTGGAAACACTTCCGTTGTGTTGCGGTCTATTTGCAGCGCGTTTTTCTAATGTGTTGCGGTCTATTTGCAGCGTGTTTTTCTGATGTGTTGTGTTGGTGTTTGCAGCGCGTTTTCTAAATGCTGCGCATGTGTTGTCAAATTGATGAAGATGTTTTCTTAATTTGCTTGTGTTTTGTCTTTTTGCATGTGTTTTCTTAAGTTGCAGTGCTGTGAGCTCTCAGGGCCACCGTATGTTTTTCACAAAAAAAAAAATACTAACAGATGAAAAAATGTGTTTTTAGTGGTAAAATAGTATAGATTTTGTGTTTATTATCACTTATTTTTGCATAAAGAGGATGGTCTCATATCTTTTAATCTTTATAGGGGGATAAAGTTAATCCATTTTGAATCAGATTTGCTCGTTCGTCCGTCATGTTTGAGAGTAGCAACCATCATCGCCCCAGTGTAGAGGTCTGCGGCTCAGGCAACGTACGTCATCGCCCCACCATAGAGGTCTGCAGCCAACAAAACAGGTCACAACTCATGAACTCAAGGATCTCCGGTAAACTGGACCTCCCATGTCTTAAGTACCATAAAGAGTAGAGACGCAAAAGATTAGCAGATATTAGTTGAAAAAGTTGATTATTGGTATCAGCACATCTGACATTTCTGCTAATACTTTGGCTCTCAATGTCAGAAATGTAAGCCGTATGAACAAATTTGGAGGAGTTTTAGACCGACTGGCCTTTCAGCTGAAGTCTTCTCTTTGATCATCCTGATTCCTTACACTCTAAAGTCGACTGCTGCCACTACTACTGCTACGTACCTCACACAGCCCAACTTCAAAAATACTGAAATAGCAGAAATGGATACCAGAAAAAAGTCTAAAGGCCCTTTCTACATTAAAGGCATTAGGGGTGTTAGAAAATATCAATACTCTAAAATATCGCAATATTTTGTGACACTATACAGCAGGGGCCGGATTCTGGATTCAGAACTAACATAAGGGCCTAACAGCATCACCTTTTTAACCATAAACTGTCAACCTTGTTTCACCAGTAATAAAATATGAAAACAAAAACCTTAGCACTGATGATAAACAATTTTGACATTTTAAAAGATACGTTTTTAGGCTCACAATCTGAGAAAAGTACATTTATTAGTTCAAAATGGTCAAAACATGAAATTGAAATTACATGTTTTTTAATGGCAAATATATTAGAAAGAAAGTAAAAATCGTGAGTTTAAAAGGTAAAAATATGAAATAAAATTTCTAATCATGAAATTAAAAGTCAAAATATGATTCAAAATTTTAAGTTTTTAGTCTAAAAGGCCAAACTATGGGATTATTAAATAAAAGTTTGGAGTTGAAAATATGAGGTAAAATACAAAATAATTGGTTGAAAACGCCAAAATATCACTTAAAAATTTAAATTATGAATCTTAAAAGCTCAAAATATTCTATAAGAAGTCAAAATTATGAGTTCAAATGCTCAAAGTATGACATTAAAAGTCAAAATCTCAAGTTTGAGTCCTAATTGTGAGATGCTAAATTGAAAATGTGAGATTAAAACACAAATTAATCTCTTTTCCCACTTTCCTGACTTCTTATCTAAATATTTTTACTCCTAACTTTTTCAGATTTTGTAACTTAACAAGAATATCTCAAACCATCAAGGATAAGTTTACATTTTTAAAATTGAGAGAATCTGCAGACCTCAGACTGATGGGCCAGTTATAACAGAAATATGAGATCATCTTGCAGGCCGGATTTAACTGTTCCACGGGCCGGATTTGGACCCCGGGCCTTGAGTTTGACACCTGTGCTATACACTATCGATATTTCATGAATCAATCATTTACTTTGTTGGTGTGGTAGTTTGTGATGTAATTTACCTCCCTGACGTTGGCGGCAGGAATTTGACTCTTTCCTCCAGAGATGCACACAAGTCATTTTTTCCAAGTCCAAGTCAAGTCTCAAGACTTTGGTCATGAGTCCAAGTCAAGGCTCAAGTCTCTAGTCACGAATCCAAGTCAAGTCTCAAGTCTTTGGCCACGAGTCCAAGTCAAGTCTCTGACGGTTGTAATGAGCGTTCTATGATCTGCCTCTGATGTCCAGTCTGCTTAGACCACTGCATTTTTCTATCTGAGGAATTTAAATCCTGGACTGTATTATCACCATCAGTAGGGTGGGGTATTGTCTGTGGCCGGCTCGCCATGGTGTGCGCATGTGTACACTTACTATGAACAGGGCTTGACATTAACTTTTTTTTCCACACCAGCCAATGTGACTATTGGTTAATAGCCACTCAGTGTTTCACTAGCCACAGTTCTGTTGTTGGGAATGTATGTGCTATATATCACATGTACCTCTGCTATAAGATCCCTCATCAACATGATCAATATCAGCTTTCCTCTTAATAAAGCTCCTCTCTGTGTACATATGAATCACTACAGACACATGAGTCAGACTTCACTGATACAGACAGACACTGGAGATTAAATGTTCTTGTTATTTGTCAGATATATTTCTTTAATGGTAGTAATCTTACACAAAAACACTAACTGGTAATGAACTGTTTATTCTGAAATAAAATAAAAACTCAATAATCATTTCTAATTCTCACTCGGACAGATCTTCAACAGAGTATGCTGAGTATTTTTCCATTCTCCTTAAGAAACTTCTGTCCTCATTTATGGTGTAAATTTCTTTATATGGGTAAAATCAAGCTAAATTTTACTTTATTCAGCTGAAATCTCCTGGACTCCTTAGTTACTCATTTATCTGTTACAGCCTCGTATTTATCTGTCTCTGTTTCTGCCTCCATGAACCGTATTTAAAGTTTTAATGTTCCTATCATCTTTTATGTCTGTCCATTATCAATAAGTGACAATGCAGAGATTCCAACATTAATTTGTTGCCCATAAACATATGATATTAAGGGAAAATTATCCAAATCATTAGGGATGCACGATATTATCTGTAGTATGTCGGTATCGGCCGATAATAGCTTAAAAAGTTAATTATCATTATCGGCCGATAGTAAAATTTACGCCGATGTGCACGGCCGATAATGTGACGTCATAATTAAGCGCACGCGATGACGCCAGACATGCGCCAACAACAATAAACAACATGTCAGCTGTGGGAGAAGTCTGAGGAGTGGGAACAAGACAGCAAAGCAGCTGTTTGCATTGCTTGTTAAAGTACTTCAGATGCGTGGAGGAGCTTGGCAACATGCCTTTAACACCACCAGTTTAATTTCGCATCTAAAAAACCGCCAACCTGATGACTGCAAGGACTATAACGAATGACAAAACTTTGTGCCAGGGAAAACTCGGCAGCAGCCTCTATTTCAGTCATTCAACAAAGCTAAAAATACAGCAGAGACCACCCAAAGTTAAGGAGCTGAACAGGAAAATCATTGAATTTATAGTTCTTGATAATCAGCCTTTCAGCGTGGTGGAATATACCGCTTATGGTGCATTTAAAGCCCCGCTACGTTATACCTAGCAGGCGCTTATAGCCTTACCTGAACTGCAAAAGTAAGTTTCCAGTCATGTAGAGAAGCTCCTCGTTAAAGCTAAACATATTAGCTTCACCACAGATATATGGACATCAAGTGTCCGTCCTATTAGCACATTTAGCCTCGCTGCCTCCGTGGATAAATGAGGATTTCACTCTGAAAAAGGCTGTCACTCAAACACTCACAGGAGTGCTCACTCAGCAGCCGCAGTTGCAGCCGCTTTTGGTAACATGTTTGGGACATTGAAAACAGAGATAAAAAGAACGTGCACGTTTTCCTAAGTGACATGCGTGAAACATGGCAAAAGCAATGACAGACTTCTGTGTGCCGTCTCCCATGCACACTCGAAGGTGGACGAAGGTGTGTCCAGCATTGGAGATGTTTGTGTCACTGTGTTGTTACAGAGCTGTTTACAGTGAAATGCCCATTAAACTTGGTTGCTTAATTAGTTTGTGCTGTTCAGGCAGAATCAGGAGAACTACTTTAGTTGAAGTTTTATTTCTGTTCATCTTGAGTCTCAGAAGTTTGGAATCATAATTAAGCTCTGAACTATAGCTAGATTTTTTTTTGCATTTAAGAATCTTTTGTTGTTGTTATTTGAAGCCCTTTGTCAGGAGTATCTCAGGGAGCCATCCTGCAAACTGACTGAGTAATAGGGATAATCAGTCTAAATTTATAAGCTATTTCTTTTTTGCACTGTGGAGCTCAGAGTAAGCAGGTTATTTTGCTGCTGCTTATTGCCCTCAAAAATGCAGATGACTTGGGCTGTACTGTTAAAAATACATGTAAGCATGTAATACACATGTAACCCAAAGACATTACTGTAAGTTTGTCATTAGTGTATGGCTGTATTTGGAAAAAAAAAAAAATACATATATACATATATATATATATATATATATATATATATATATATATATATATATATATATATATATATATATGTATATCCTTCAGTTCTGATAAAAATCAAATGTTTTGTCAGTTTGTACAAAAAAAGGCTACCAATATTTAAAAAAAATTGTAGTCTATGAAAGAACTGTTTTCAACAGTGGAAAAAATGTAATTAAACATCAGTATCGGTATCAGCGAAAATTTGTTTCAAAATATCGGCATATCAGATATCGGCAACAATCCAACATCGTGCATCCCTACAAATCATATTTCAATATTGCACACACCCATGGCTCACGCGGGCGACACAGAAACATACATAGCTGGGGGGCACACACAAACAGCGCTGACACTGATCCTCCAGTAAAAGAGGAGGTTAAATGCAAGAGAAAAGAGATTCGGTATTCTGAAACTTTTGCCCTCAACAGACTGAAGCTTGAAGTCTGCAGTCTACCAACATTTTAGTGTGCGTTTCAGAGTAGGTGTGTGCGTTTGCGTCGCGGTTGCAGCATGAATGAAGATGAGGAAGAGAGGAGAGCAGCTGTTGGTGATGTGTAAAAGGTGCACGAACCGTCAAACGTAAGGGGAGGAAAGGGGCAAAAATTAACTGGGGGACAAGAGATCATGATGGAAAAATTAAAAACCAAAGATTGTGCACGAGTCCCAAATCACAAGTCTGAGTCAAGTCGCTTGCGCGCGTCTCCAAGTCAAGTCTCAAGTCACTGATGTGTGCGACTTAAGTGCGACTCGAGTCCAAGTCGTGGACTCGAGGGCCCATCTCTGCTTTCCTCTTCTCCTCTTTCTGAGCGAGCTAGTCGCTTGTATGTACTGCAAGATAGGTCATACCAGAGTGAAATACTCAGACAACACAGCGAACCTGTGAGTTGGACATCATAGTGACAGCATTATAGCTATCAGCTAAAGCTAACAAACAAGCCTGTTGGAGCTACCGCTGGTCTGTACTCGCGCAACCATAATCACAGTCAATACTTCATTCTATTTGTAAGGAACTGCATGACGGCTCCCATAATACAATTAAAAAAAAACTCTGGGCCTTCATGTCATGCCCTCCCCACAACACAGTTCACCAGTCCTTAAAGCTGGACATGAGGATCAGCTTTTCTCTCATGGTCTCCCTTCACTAACACCTGGTTGTATTGTGATGAAATAATACTGATATAACATGAAATAGAATAGATTGGAGTACATTCACTCTATATCGATTCAGTTTTTCCCTTTTCTTTTAAAAATTCCTGAAAGCATTTTAATTCATTACAAAAAAATGGAAAAATTCCTCATCTCCAGGCTGCACAAAGAGAGTTAAAATGCTCGATGATGCAGGACTTACACCTTGTTTTCATAGCTCAATTCTGTTTTCTTATATTCCATATCAACTTAAAATAACAGTAGCTATATATTTATATATGTGGATATATAACATTTACAAAAAATAGTGCAATATATCGATATCAGCACCCCTGGATTGCAATAGGGGGTCATATCATCAGATTCTGGCCAAAAAAGGCTTCATAACCTGATTAATTGAAATGTGACTTTTATCATTTTCATATAGTGTAATGCAGAAATTCTTACATCTGTTACATAAAGACCTTGAATAAAAATAGGTTCAAAATTACATTTGGGTTTCATTTTTTCCTTTCACTGCTTTGATGATGAAATATTGTTTGTTGTTTTATTTCAGTGAACTTTGGCAGATAGATGGTTCCTTGCCCTCTCTCTTAAAATCACTGGGGATCTTTGTTTGGTTACCACTAATCTACAAGATTAAGAAGTAAAAGAGCTCTAAATAAACCTCATCTATGAAGCTGATTTATAAGACAGGTAAGCTGCACACGTCTCTCATCTATTTAGGGCCCAAACACAAAAGTTAAGACACATTTCTGATTTCAGATTCACTCATCACCTTAGATTCTCTTTATCCCTATTGTGTTTATTTCCTTATTTGAAAGTAGCCTCATAATAATCATTGTTCCTCCTGCCATTCATTCTTAGTCTATTTTCATTCTGAAGCTTTTCCTTAAACCATCGTCTCTTTCTTTGAGTTACAGTTCACCTTCTTAAAGCTACCATCTGAATTTAACAAGAAAATCCACAAACAAATGAGTGATAAAATCTTATAAAGATATCAAAGAAATGTAAACAAGACTTGTTAAGATCATTTAGGACCAATGGTTTTAAAAATCAGAAGTTAGAGATTTAAAGGCAGGAGAAATGAATCCAACAAAAAATGCAGGCAAACTCATGCATGAGGCTGCAGGACGTGTGTGGAAACATATTTCCAGAGTTGCTCCTATAGGCTGCGGCCTGCCTGCACTCACACAAACACTCAGACAGAGAGACAGAGAGAGAGAGAGAGCGGGAGAGAGAGAGAGAGAGCGGGCGAGCGAGAGGGCGGAGGAAACATATATAGGGCAAAGAGCACATTCCGCCATACAATCCCAGAAACCTTCATCTAATACCTACTATTCCTGTCCCTTTAGCCAAAGTGGCAATCTGAAACCCTCCTCATATAGGAAACTGAGCGGGCGGGGGCTACACCAGGGGAGGGGTCTTTGTTTTTTCCAACAGAAGTTTACAATCAGCTCAAACTGCTCATTTTCCTGCCTGATAAAACACACATGCAGCGCCATGTCACTTCCCACAGCAGCACGGGACCAGCACACGGCTGCAGGACGGCTGGACTTCAAGCTTCAGAAATAACCCTCCTCTTTATTCTCTTAGCTTTAAGAACACCCTCTTGGGAGAATGTCTCCTTTCTGACAGAATAACCAGGTCATACGTTTGTCTGAGACGCCGTGTTTTCCTTTTTTTCTCTCCATATGTCCCTGTTATAAAACAGTGTTAAATATTAAAAAACACTGCAGCCACCCTGAGCACACGCTGCTACAATCACAAACTCCTCCACACACAAAATTAACTCCTATTCGGCTTAAACTCAGACATTTTACAGGGAAGTTCCCACGGATCCCCTCATCTTTAGCTGCTGCTTTTCCTGATTTATTCATGCAAAATAAAAAAACGTACAGCTCACTAAAGCAGCATACATTTAGTTTAAAATATGAATTATTAATATGTCTTAAACATAACCTTTATGTCACATATAGGGCTGGGAAGTATCTCAAGTTAAAAAGAATAAACAGGATAAAGAGTAAGGCATTGTCTCTACAGCCCTATACTGTAGTTTGTGTCAGATTAAATAACATGATCATTTCTTCAATGAGAGAATCCTTGTATTAACCCACTAAAAAGAAAAGGAGTGAGGTCAAATGCTCAGTTTACAGCTGTTCACAGTAAGAACTAACTATAGGCTTACTGATCAGAAGAGAATCTGAAATATTTAGGCGGACATGGGAGGGGCTAATTTTTGATTTTATAAATGTAGGAACATTTACGTTCCACGTTAAATCAGTGATATACAACAGAAACTAAATTTAAGTCCTGCTGGATAATTTGATGTTTTAAAGATGAGAATTGCTCTAGTACACTTTCTTAATTGCCTGCATATATTTGTTGGCAACAGAGCACAAGCCTGCCAGTTCCATCAACTCTTCCAAGTGTTGCAACCAATTTATACAAGTTGGGCATTTCTCTCCGCCTCTTTTGGTTAAAAATTATCTCAGAGGACCATCACATTTCTGCAGTCTTACACAATTTCTTTTTGTATTTAAGGAGCATTTATGTTTATTTAAGAATGATATTGGAACTGCAGAAACAAAAATAAAAACCCAAGACACTGATTGGGAAATGTATTATTTCTAATTTCAAAAAATTACAGAGCCGGCTTCAGCACACCACCTACATCTGTGTGATTTGTGTGATTTATACTATGCCCTCTATTTTGGTTAACAATATCATAGAGGATTGTCGCTTTTCTAAATCATCATTTTATGTATTTTCATTTGAGGAGCATTTACAGTAGATATTAGTTAAAATCAAATGGAATACCGGTTTGGTACCAAGACTACAAAAATAGACGTTCCAGTCACCAAATGTTGGTAAATCTACAATTTGAATCCACAAAAAATTCAAGAGAAGTCCTGCATACAGTCTGAAGTAGTACTGGTGAGGTTTTTCAAAATTTGCCAACAGATTTGTGCAACTTAGCCACTACTCTCTCTCATTTTGGTTTAAAATATGACTGCTTATCATTAAGTTTCAGCCATCTTAATGGGAATTCATTGCTTTATATCTTTTTTTTTTATTTGAGGAGCAGTTATATCATTAACATTTATATTATTGTTTAAAAAAAAAATAAAACTGATACCTTTTTGATGCACACCCAAAAACTGGATTATTTTTAACAGACGTTATTTTTAAATGGCATTCATACTCCCACACACTTTCTCAATTGAGCAAATATGTTGGAAAGATATTTTTAAATTGTTACTAACAGATTTGTGCAATGTCTCTCTATGCTGGTTAAAATGTGAATGAGGATTCTTACCTTCCTGTCCTCTCACTGGGGAATCATCAGTCTAGAAACATTTTTAAATTGAGGAGCATTATATCAGTGAAAATCTAATGATATTAAAACCAGCTTTAACGATACAACAGAGGGGCAAACTCCTGCACACTGTCTAAGTTCACAAACCTGTTAGAACCTGAGAGGTTTTCCAGAGATTACCCACTTCTTCATGAAGATTCTGTACGTTTGTTCCCACTGATTATTAAAATACCAGAGATTTAATCATTTCAAAGACATGGTATTTGAGAGTACATAAAACTGTGACAACCTGGATATAAGAGCAATGTTGCTGCTGTTTTACACGGTTTAGGCCATGGGTTTGAGTTTATTGAAAGTTTAAAAATAAAAAATGTAAATATGATAGAGGTCCTGTTGGTATCTAGGTTTGCGAGTGTGTCCCACTCTCATTGGTGGCACATTGCTTCTGTTGAGCTAGGACCCTCTTTCAGCCCCTGGCGGACCTCTGTCTGCCCCTGGACCCCAGTTTGAACCTCATATGATAGCAGGCTAAGTTTTGATATCTCAGTTTAATCACTAGCACGGGATCGTAGCTGTCAATCACTCCCTTTATCACGCGTGAACTCACGTGTACACGCGCACGCTTCGTCTCCCCACTTCTCTCTTTTTTCTCACACAATCAGAAAAAAACACACATTCACAGTGAAAACACGCACACAATAGCTGCTGCACAGCTCTTTAAGCTACGAGAGCTCGAGGAAGCTCCAATCAGACCCAGCAACACCCACGGACACCCACCCGCGCCGTCTCCTCGTCTTTGCGCGCAGCAGCGGTTCTGTACCTGGCAGAGGAAGGGCCGGTCCGTGCAGCTCCCAGCACAGAAGAAGAACAAGAAGAAGAAGGAGAAGAAGCACAACGGGAGTTAAGTTGCTCACTCCAGCGGGGAAAACCCTCCCTCCGTTACCGTTAATTCCCTACAGCCGCGTGCCGTTCCTCCGCGGTGACGCTTCGCAACGCGTAACGGCTCCTCCGTCAGAACAAATCATGTTTCGTCTGTTGGCAACCTCACGGCCTCCCAGCTCCGGACTCCATCTTTGACTAGTTGACATTCAGCTCTTGCCGAGACAAATTCCTTATTTGCATACCAGTCTGCTATTGGTCTGTTCCAGCGCTCGTCTGCGCGCTCATTGGTGGAAAATTTATCTCATCCCCTTCCAGATTGGTCACATTCCGAGGGGACGTCAGTGTCGAGTTTAATTTTAACAATGAACACAAGTTCTCTCTTCCATTCACAAATTTCTCATTACGCGCCTCTGAGGGGCTCCGCGCGATTTTGAGCTCCAAATAAAAAGGAAATAAAAACAACAGAAGGATCGTCAGGCTGCTGGTTATGGTGGCCCTGAAGATCCAAAACGCAAAAACATTTTAAGGTCGGCATAAAACATTTCAGTGAACACAGAAAAAAAGAAAATTATTCAGAGACGAATCATCAGCAAAACATTGTAAAAGATAGCAAAATAAAACATTTCATCAAAATTTGATGGGAACATGTAAAACCATAAAAACAGATCAATTAATTAATTAATTAAATTTTGTGGAACACACAAAATTGTGTCAAAACTCAAACATTTTTATCATCATATTAAAACATTAAAAAAAGTTTAAAAAACCTTGAATGAAACACATGAAATATTTAATGAAAGATAAACAAAAACTAAGGCTGCTAAATGGTTAATTTTTTTAATTGACACTTACCTACTTAATTACATTTAATCTCCTTATTTTGAAATCAGATTCTTTGCATTTTAAAATATTTTTATTTCATTTTGGATTTTTGCTCGTTCTTTAACTAAACGTTACTGACTTCCTGTTTAGATACGGCGCTGCTTTTATTTTGAAAGAAAATAAGGAACTATTGGTTGACATGAATTTAACCACAGATAAAGGAATTTGTGATCAGGGCTGGAAAGTAACTAATTATATTTACATTACTGTAACTGAGTAGCTGTTTTGTGTACTTCTACTTTGTCGAGTATTTTTTAAAACCACTACTTTTACTTTTACTTAAGTATATTTTGAGTGAAGTATTTAACTTGGTTATGTTGGGAAAAGCATCGAGCATCAAGTAAAAAATGAAACACTAAAAGCCACAACCAGGAGGTCCAAGCTTTCTGCCAACATGAACACAACCTGTCGTTTCTCTTTCACATCATGACGGCCAGTAAATGCACACAGCAGAGAATATTTCCTCCCTAAACAGCTGCTGTATTCTACTTTAGGTTCAAACAAACCTGATTATAAAGAACCAGGTTGAAGGTCCACATTATCTTGTTGTTATTGCACATTCAGGACAGGTCAGATTTCTCTGGCTATTACAGTACTCAGTACTTTGAGGACACTTTAAATGACTGACTTTTGACTTTTACTTGAGTAACTTTAGAGACCAGTACTTTAACTGGAGTACGACAGTCTGGTGCTTCTTCCACCTTTGCTTATTTGACATCACTGGCTGTCATGAATTAACCAAAGTGTACTGAAAGGGACAATAAAGCATGAGATTAAAAAAAATAAATGTATTACTTACGGAGCTAAATGAATCACAGTTGATGTATTAAGTCCGAGAGGCCTAAAAAAAATGATTGTTAAAATATTTTGTGTTTTGTCAAAACAAAAGAACTTTTTTTCAGATGTCAAGATATGTAACGTTTGGTAGCAGATCATTTCTTGAAACAAAAAAGTCACAAAATTATTCCATCAAATGCGAGGCATTTGGAATCAAATATAAATGATAAAATGGAAAAAAAAGTGAAATAAAAAGAATTTTGAAAACATAAAACATTTAATGAAACCAAGACACAGTTACAGAAATGTAGAAACATTTCACAGAGAACGAAAAACATTTCATAGAACAAAAACATTTGAGAAATGTAAAATTAAAGAAAATTAATGAAATGTTTTGCAAAATGTTTTGAGAAGAGTTTGTAAAATGTAAGAGTTACAAACATTTCATGACATGCTAAAATATTTTTTTTAACGAAAAACATTTACTATATGCATTTGGAAGCATAAAACATGCTGTAAAAAAGAAAACATTTATAGAGTACAAAATCAGTTATTATTATGTAAATACATTTTTGTCACAATTCCTCAAATTTTATAAGAAAATTTGAAACTTGAATTTATTTCTTCAAGTAAAAAAAAAATCATGAAGAGCTCAAACATTCAAACATTTAATTCAGTCATAAAAAGCATTTTATCAAACACTGAATATTTCATAGAACATCAAAACCTTTAGCAAAAGATTAAAACAAAAAATACAATCAAAATGAAACATTACTAAACTAAGTAACTAAGACAGTGAAGCATTTTTCAGTTTGATTTTGAAAGGTTTCAAAAAATGATGTTAAATATTTCTTTTATATTTATATTATTTTAATGAATATTTTTGAAGTGACATGTTATTGCCAAAAGTGACAACTTTTCTGCATTTAGTCAAATGTTTTTGCAGATGACCCTCGGGGGCCACCATAGCTGATGGACCACCTGAGCTGTAAACAGGAAATACAGTCATTATATGTGAATAAAATCATGAAATATCAACTGATGAGGAGCAGGGAGTGGTGCTTTGACAGGAGCCTCCAGCTTGTCTGTAGAGACGTTTGAATTACAGCCAGCAGAGGAAGTTCCTCCTCCTCCTCCTCCTCCTCCTCCTCCTCCTCCTGCTGCTGCTGCTGCTCAGAGGAGGTGCTCAGAGGTCGTGTTGGCGTGAGGAAAAGGCGGCCGGGGTGGGGAAAGGTTAAAGGCAACGGGGCTATGTGGAGGTGCTGTGGCCGCTTGGAGGAGGGCAGCAGCCTGTGAAATCTAACATTCCTGACCAATGGAGCTGAAATAACAGCATTGTCCGATGAAAAGGACCTGCCTTGCCATCCAGCAGCCACCACGCTCTCCTCCGCTGCTGCAGAGGGAATCCACAGAGGATCCCTCAGGATCCAAGAGGGGATCAGTGACACAACTCTGGGTTACTGATATATTAAAGGGGAGATGTAACACGTTTTCACATTTCCCATCATAACAGTACAGGAGCATCACATTTCACAGCATTGATGCCCACTGTCCACAGAACATGGCTGTAAGAGTCTCCTCTCTGCTCTCTAAATTGCAGTTTCTCTTTGAACAGTGTGATTTATTTTGAAGTGTGATGCTTTATTGACCAGCAATCGATCCACTGCAAGTCAATAAACTCCTGACAGTGAGATCCAATCGAGAGTTATGGAGACCATTCGTGCACCACTATTCCTGCGTGGTTAAACAAGCTAAAGCAGCCTTAAGTTAGAAAACAGAAAGAGATTTCAGAAAACCTTCCTGTAGGACCCCATGTTGATCTCCTTCTCCACATTCCTCATCTAGCTCCCTGAGTGCATACAGGTCTAATAAAGACATACAATGGACCATGAATTTTCAAGAAAAAAAAAACTTTTTAAGTCGTGAGTTCACAAGAAACTAAACTCAGTCTTTTTCATTTTATATAAAGCTGATGAGAAATTAAACTCCCAACTGTTAATAGCCCCAGTTTACAGAAATGTCTCTTCTAAGTCCAGATGATAATGATAGTGTGATGATTGTCAGTAAAATCACAAAGACTTCCTTATTGATCATTTCCAGTAAAAGGTATCATCTGGTTAGGATCCCAGCTGCAGGGCTTGTGAAAGTCAAACCATTTCTTCATTTTCACTGGTGAATCCATCTTGCAAAGCTCCCGCTGAATGGGCCCAGTTAGAAAGTGACAGGACCAATCAGCGTCAAGAGGCAGTACTTTCAGGTGCAGCAGTGTCGTGATGTAAACAAGCAGCAGCAAGAGCCGGTGCAATTGATGGAAGAGATTAGCGTGGATGCTGCTAAGCAGTTTTATCAGAACTTGACGGCATTTCTTTGTTAAATAGAAGAACAAAGAACAGCAGTGTTCTTCACAATAAGCCTTCTATAACTAACCCTGCAAAGCAGATGGATTTTTCTTGTTTTCTTGTTTTTCACTGGTGAATCCATCTTGCAAAGCTCCCGTCTGAACCGTTTGGGCCCAGTTAGAAAGTGACAGGACCAATCAGCGTCAAGAGGCAGTACTTTCAGGTGCAGCAGAGTCGTGATGTAAACAAGCAGCAGCAAGAGCCGGTGCAATTATGGCGGAAGAGATTAGCGTGGATGCTGCTAAAGCACCAGTTTTATCAGAACTTGACGGCATTTCTTTGTTAAAAGAAGAACAAAGAACAGCAGTGAGTTGTTTTCTTTTCAAAAATGACAAAAGTGGAGTACTGACATGTCTGTAGTCACCATGTTTCGCATTATTCCTGAGTAGCTGTGCATGCGCAGCTCAATAGCTGCTACGTCATGTGCTTTGTTGCTCTGATTGGCCCGTAGAGATGTGACAGACAGAACGTTCATCCAATCACACTCCGAGTTTTTTTTTCAAAGCCTCTGCCTTTTCTCAAACGTTTCCTATTGAAGCTTTCCCAGATGTGTCAGGTGGCGTGTCTGTAAGATGGGGAACAGTTCTGAGATCTAACCAACTTTGATATTAACAGGCCCATCCAAAATTATTATCCTGGTGCCACATGTGCACTACAGAGAAGCTGAAGGTCTGAGTTTTATTTATTTCAGTAAAAAAGATGTTTGGCTGGATGCGCTAACTGATGGGATCACAAACCTGCATACCTCAACAGAATGTCATCAAAGAGAGAAAAACCCAGAGAGGAGAGGGTTAATGCTGTTAGACGCTCCGCTGTCTCTGCAGGTTGCAGCAGTGGTGAACAGACTTCATCAATACAGGGATCAATACATGACTGACTTTGACATTACAGCTCCAGAACACTAACTCACAGCTGACAGTGAAGTTAACATCAACTAGCTAATGTTAGCTAATTAGCACTCACCAGTGCTTCAGTGATGAGGAGTTTCGCATCCCAAACAGCACCTTTATTGATCCAAACACGCTAAATACATCACAGTGTCCTTTGAAGAGGACTGACGCTCATGAGGGTGGTGTAAGGAGAACGATTCTCCTCTACTGTAGCTGTAGCCGCAAGCAAACACTAAAGCTAAGTTCTAGCTGGGACATCTCTGCAGTTTTCTGATTTAGATAGTGGTCCTGTGCTGGGGTAGTGTCCAACAGGACTAAAAGTTCCTGTTAACACATTATCTCTGTTTTTCTGCAGTTTTCAGGAGATTTGCATATTTCCTTTTGCTCCAGCTCAGCATAGTGGTCAGTGATAGCGGTTCTAAGCTTGTTTGACTGAAAACTATGAATAATGGGAGCAACTTTTCAATCAGGCTATGTGCACTGGGTGATATGAGTGGGTGCACTTGGGGTCACATATATTGGTTTATTGATCAACTTTTTAGATACATTTTATTGAAGATTTTTTTTTTTTCAGAATGGAAAAACAGAAACAAAAACAAGGTTATCAGGGTTAGTAAAATACAGTTTATTTTTTTAGTTAGGTTAAGTCAGGATTGCTTTCTCCAGTGTCCAGATATTGTCATTATTAGTCTATCTTCTAAATGAGTGTGTATCCAGAGTAGGACCTTTACAAAACATGTACATGAAAACCAATCATCATGCTTGAGTAAGTCACTAAAGAACAAGAGGCACAAACCAAAATTACAATTGTTGTTATACAGATGAAAATACACACCAACTACCTGCTATCATATATTTAAGTTCAGAAATGCTTTCCATTTGGACCAGTATCTACTGAAAAGGTCAGCCTCTCCATGTCATACGATTCCTTTATGATCGTAATCCATTTTACTTTTGGGGGTGGTTCCTTGTCAAGTCACTTCTTGGTTATTGCTGTTTGCTGGCAACTGATAATATTCTAAGAAATTATTTGTCCTGGGCATTAAGCGTGTGTGGTACAGTATATGAAAGTGATCAGCAAGCAGGTTACTACACTGTCTCCAGCAGCGGCCAGATTCTGGTCCACCATTTAGAAGATATTTCATTTTGGCAGTAATAAAATCTTATATTCTTTCCATAAATGTGCACGAGCACACGCTGCTCCGCTTCTCTCTCCGCTTAGACTGGGTTTTAAAAATATTTGACCACTCGTCATCAGTCAGGGTTGTATTTGCTCCTCTCCCCTTTAGTTTTCACATATTCAGTAGACTGATTCTTCAACAACTCTAGGCATACGTATATTTTTGAAACAAATCTCTAGTGAATGCTACCCATGTATGCATCAGTGAAAATACTGATGAGGCCCATATCAGTGACTACATAAGCTTTAATGTTTCTGTTGAAGTGACTGCTAAGCTGTAAAAGCCTTTTTCTCAAAATCATAGATATCGGCAAGATTCTGGAACTTTTTCAGACCAGCACTGCTTGAAATAAAGCAGTATGATGTAATCCCTTTCCAGAGCCACTGCTAGAATCTGTCAGGATTGTGGTGAAAAAAAAGAAAAAACAGGACTTAAATGCAGATAAAGTAAAATTTAATTAAAAATCCAAGAAGAACTTGAACAAAACTTACTTCTAGATAAAAAAATAAAACAGGTAACAAAATGTCTCTGAAAACACGAGGAGGACTTAAGGAGTAACACCAACAGCAAACATCAAACAGCAAACAATGAACTGACAACAGACAGGAAGAAACACAGAACCATGAGAAAACAAAGAACAAACAGGAAAACACTGAAAAAACTGAGGAACGTAATAAATCAAAACCTGGAACATGACAAGAATTTAGCTGGGCAGGTCTAAAATCCCTTCCATCTTTACAATCCTGCTCCTCTATCTTTCTGTAGCTGTTTACATTCTTTATACCAGATATTTAGAGGAATCATGGTCCAGTTACTTTATTTATCTGAGTGTAATTTATTCAGATTTTTATCTGGTACTTTGTCAGTTTTAAGTCTTGATATAGCGCTATCAGTCTCTTCCTTTGTAATTTCCTGTGTTATCATGTTATTCTGTTCAACGCTGATGGACGGTAAATCAAGGGAATCTAGAAACTGTTTTATTACTGAGGCCTGAGAGTATAACTCTGTAGAATACTTTTCAAAGGACTGTTGTATTTCCTCTGGTTTATGACATATAGTGTTTGTATGGGATCTCTGATTTTAAAAAATGATCTTTCAGTTTGTTGTTTCTGCAGTTTCCATGCAAGGCTCTGGGTCCATTCTCACAATAATTTATATTTATTTTTTTAGCTTAATTTCCACTGGTTCATCAAGTATATTATTTAAAATTTGTTTGTGTTTATTTGTTCAAGTATTTGGGATTGTTGAACTCTCTGTGTTGTTGTTCAAAGTGTTTTAATCTTAGTACTTAATTTCTTTAACTGTTTCTGTTTTTCGTTCTTCCTCATTATTAATTTTCCTCTCAAAACAGCCTTTGCTGCATGCCATGAAACACTTGGGGATGTTTCTTCATTCTTATTAAATGCCATATGATCATTAAGTTCATTGATAACACAACCATTGAGTCTTTGGTCATTTGGAACAGGGGTTCTCAACCTTGGGGTCGGGACCCTAAAAAAACTAAGAACATTCTTGAATTACACTGTTGCTACTTTACACCAATTTTGCTTAATTTTAACTCCTTTCATCACTTTTTCCCCACCAATTTCATCAATTTTAACACATTTTTGAAGATTAAAACCCTTTTTTTTGTCAATTTTAAACCCTTTCCACCACTTTCTTTGCCTGTTTTTGCCACTTCTTAACCAAATCTTACCAGTCTCTGCCTATTGTTGGCTCTGTTGACACATTGTTGCCACTATTAACCCCTTTTACCACATTTTAAGCCCAATTCACAATTTGATATGCCCATTTTTGCCAGTTTATATCAACTTTCATCCCATTTCACCTAATTTCCACCACTTTAACCCATTTTTGCCTTTTTTTTTTGGTTCTTTTACCACTTTGATCTAATTTTTGGCATTTCTAACCCATTTCTGCTACTTTTAAAATCTAATTTCACCACCTTTCCCACCATCTTTTGCCATTATTAACCCATTTTAGCTATTTTTAACATATTATAATTCTTTTTAAACAAAGTGATTTACATTTTTAAGAGGGCTACTTACTACACAAATGAATTAAAATGTGTTTCTATGATAAGAGTGGTTATTATTCTGGTTAAATATAAAATACCACAGCTTAACTTTACAATGGACCAGGATTCTGTTGGCCCTCAGTTTGGCTGGGCCCCAGAAAGCTCTCCCATCCCCCCCATGGACGTCCTAGTCTCCACATGACCATTCTTGAATTTGCATGGCTGTGTCCAACCACCTTCAGGTACAGTGGGGGTCCCCGGTCACTGGCACCTTTATTTTGGGGGTTGGGGGCTGAAAAGGTTGAGAACTCCTGCCAGGAGGTTTTCATCAGCTTCTTTGGTGCTGCATCAGTGGAGCCGTCACCTCCGGTGTCATCCGTGGTCAGTCCTCCCCTCTTTAAATCCTTCATCGCCTCCACTGTGCTGCCGGATGTGACTGGGCCGCTGTCAAAGTTTTGCGAGTGGTGGCGTCTGGAAGCGGAGACCCTTTTCTTTTAGTAGTTTTCTGATCGGAGTGTAAGCCTTCCTTTTCCTCTGAATCTCTTAGGGCTAGTCGTGATTAAAATACACAAGCTGTATTTCTCTCTTTTTCCAAGTCAAGCAGAGTACCGATTCCTTAACACTGTACTCCAAAAAGCAGATCACCATTGACCTGGGGTTTGCGCTTGGAGGTCAGTCTTGATAAAGTTTTCAACAAACTCCAGCACATTTCCTCCTTTGGTGCCTTAGCCAAGGAGCTCCACTCTTCAAGATCTGCAACACCCTGTTCCGCCTCCTCTACTCTATCTTTCAAATCCGTGCCAATTTCATTAAACTTGGAACCAATTTCTTCAAGAAAATCTGCCAAATTTTCCTCATGTCTTTGTAAAAGCTTTTGTGAAAGTCATTCAGCTCGGTCTTCATGCTCAAATTATGGCTTTTAGCTCAGCATGGATGGCTCCGATGCTAGCTTGCAGGGTGTACATAGCTTCATGTTTATCTTTTTCTGCTGTCTATCTCTCAGATTTTTCAGTTCTTTGGGATATTTTGCTCTTCAGCTGTCGTGTTTCCCCTTCCATCTTTGCTTTTAGACTGAAGTAAACTAGATTTAATTTTGGGGAAATATTCCTGACCACTTTACGCTGCTGCTTGTATCTGCACCATACTGGAAGTCCATCTACATTCAACTTTTCGATGAAAAATAGCTCTCATCTAATATCAGGTTTAATGGTAAATGCAGGTCTTTACAAACTATCAAAATACACGTGGTATTAGCAGGAGCAGAGACAAATAAATGTATGCATGTTTGTCCTTTCAGGGCTTGTGCAATGATGTGCTTTTTATGGTCCTGACTCTTAAATCCTGTTTTGTTCAATCTCAGGTCCAAACTGAAGCATTCCTCTGTGACTGCTGGTCATTTCTGGATTTTTGGGTGGTAATTTCTAATCAAGGGTATGGTGCTTTAGATTATAGGAGTTCAAACCATGATGAAACTACCAGAGTTAAAGTGCTCCCTAATAGTTTTCTCTTCATTTAAGCCTGTGCATTTGCATTTTCATACATTTATTTCCAGAAAGAGACTCAGAAAAAGTTTTGCTTTCCTTCTTCGATGTCACACAGACTGCAGCATATTTGAGAGAGAAAAGAGAGAGAAAGCCTCCACCCCACCCTGCCCTGCCCCCTCCCCCACTCAATTCAGAGCTGCATTATCAAGTAGCTTACGGCCCCCCCATCCCGCGTGGGCCAAAGAAATCCCAACAGTAAGAACCAGGATCTTTACTTTACTGATAAACAATAAACAGGTCTGAGTTACTGGCTCCTCTCTCTCATCTTTCCTTTCTCCTCGTTGAGGCCGGAGCTCAAACCTGTCTGCCATGACGTCTTTTGGATGCTATGTAAGGAATGCGCATTCACGCGCCCCCTCCACTCGTGTGTGTGGTGTTGTGCACACACTCGTGCATAAAAGTGGCGGTGCTGAGTGAAGTATGTGGGGCCGCAGGAAGTTTCATGCCCATATTTGGCAGTGACGGCTGACTGATCAGGTTGACATGCTGCCCACAGTAAAGAGCTGTGCTCCACAGTGCATGCAGTGTGTTTTTAAACAGGAATTTTCTCTGACTTTTACACAAAAAAAATTGAAGGCAGAGAGCAGCCAAAACCATGTTTACCAGCGGCATGTGTGTTCATTTTCACCGGGAAGTTTTTTAAAAAATTGCTTCTTTAAAACATTTTAAAGGTTTAAGTTTTTCTGTGTAGACCAAAACACTGGAAACAAGCAGCTCTAAAGACCCTGTACTATTTCTGACTTTCACTCCTACCCTACAAAATGGGACTACCCTCTCAATTCGCCATCATAAGCCATGGCAAGCATTTACATGAGCACACGTGAGGGCTTTAACATGTCTACCACTGATTTTCTAAAATGCTTGTTCAAAATAAAAAGACTAAGTCAAGTCTATAGCCTGGACGCTTTAGATCTGTGATACTCAACATATGGCTCTAGAGCCACATGTGGAGATTAATCAGTTTGTTTCCCACACTTACACATTAGGCTTTAATTTTATTCTCTGTCTGTGTATGTCCATTGCCATTATTTGCACTTTTTGCCCCTTTATTCATTTTTTTGCTACTTTTTTCCCCATCTTTCCCATGTATATCCTGTTGTTTGCAATTTGCAATTCTATTTCCCCCTTTTTCTGGCACTATTTGCCCATTTAAGTTGCTTTTTGCTCATTTTTGCCACCTTTTTGCCAAGTTTTGTCACTTTTCATTCATTTTTTTCTATATATTTGCTGCTTTTTCACCATTTTGCCACCTGTAACTTATGTTTTTGTCACATCTCACCCATTTTTGCCACTTCTGCCTTTTTTCAACTTTTTGCCAACTTTCACCCAGATTTCGTCAATTTATGTCTATTTTCCCCTTTCTGGCTGTTTTGCCACTTTTTTGCCCATTTTTGCCACTTTGTTGCACCTTTTTCCCCATTTCTGCCACTTTTTCCCCCTTTTGCCCATTTTTGACGCTTTTTTGCACATTTTGCAATTTTTTTTTTGCATCTTTTATTATTCCCCCAGAAAACCTTAAAAAGGGGGAAACTTTGATGTCAGAAATTATCCATTGGAAGTCACAGTAATCAGTTTGTTTCTCACACTTGGTTTTAATTGTCAACCTTATTTTTTTGTCTGTGTATTTCCATTGCCCTTATTTGCAATTTTTTTTGTCACTTTTAATCCATTTTCACTGCTTTAAGGCTACTATTGTTGCTTCTGTCTTGCCAATTTTTGCCCCACTTTCCCCAGTTTTGACTTGTTTATCCTGCTTTTTGATACTTTTGCCACTTTTCACCCATTTAAGCTGCCTTTTGCCATTAAATGCTGCTTTTCCCCCCAACTTGTTTCCACTTTTTGCCCATTCTCCCACTTTTTGCTGCCTTTTGCCCATTTTAGTCCATTTTCACTCATGTATTGTCATGTTTTTGCCACCAGCAACCCATTTTTGTGGCACTTTCCACCCAAATTTTGCCACTTTCTGCCCTTTTTTGCCACCTTTTATTCCCACTTTTGTCACTTTTCACCCAGTTTTTGGGCATTTTATGCCTACTTTCCCCTTTTTCACCATTTTTGCCAGTTTTTGACCATTTTGCCCCCTTTAACTTGTTTTTATTGCCACTTTGATCCATTCTTGCCACTTTTCATCATTTAGATTGTGGCTCTTGCAAAGGTATTTTTCAACAATTTGGCTCTTTGGTTGTCCAGGGTTAAGTAACGCTGGGCTATACTATATCTGCTTCTCTCATACTTGTGTGATTTCATTTATGTGAAAGGTTTTGGGAGCTACAGTCTTCAGTCTGTGACGGTCTTCGCTCTCTCCTTTTAGACCTTCTGTGGCTTGCCTACTCACAGAACAGTCACTGTTTTATTTTGAAAGTTATTAGTGTAAAGATCCTTTTCTGGGTGAAAACAAAGCTGTGCATGAAAAAGTAGAATGTTTTAATGAACTTTGCGGTGCTGTGTAGTTTGGTGTGCAAAAGGTGAGGAGATAGATTGCTGATACCTTGTTCTTCTGTGCAACCTGTTGCACAACATTCAGTAAAAATTAACCTTCTGCAGCGCTGACAAACAAGTTTGGACCCTGGCCATACGAGGCACAGCCTGCTCGCACATCAAAGGTAACGTCACTGCTCCAACTTCATGTCTATCAGCACGAGCACATGCTGCTCCGCTTCTCTCTCAGCTTTTAAACCTTCCATTCAGAATGATTAGAAACAGTTTGAATTTTACACAAAGCTGCAACAAATCCTTTTCTGAGCTAGAGTTTTCATAATCTGACCTTGTTTGTTTGTTTTTTAATTCAGAAGTACAATTATATTAGAACTTCTTCTGCCTTTACTTGTAGAGGAGGAAGGTGACAGGGCTGGAAACAGAAATGAGAAACCAGAGATTGAATTGCGTAAAAGGAGCCATAGGCCAGACAGGAACCTGGGCCTCCAGCCCACATGACCAAACCATCTGCAGGCCAAATTCAGTTATTTCAAATTTGGCAGCAGCACAAGATCAAAAGGGTATTTTGCGATGGAACTATGGAGCAGAGCTACGCAGCAGTTAGCATCGACATAAACTGTAAACCAGGGGTGTCAGACTCAATCACAGTAGGGGCCAGATTCTGGATTCAGGACTAACCTGAGGGCCTCACAGGGTCCCCTTTTTAACCATAAACTGTCAACCTCATTTCACCAGTAATAAAATAGAAAACACAAAAAACGAAGCACTGTTGATAAATGATTTTGACATTTAGAAAGTTAAAAGATAAGTTTAAAGGCTCAAAATCTGAGAAAAGTACATTTATTAGTTCAAAGAGGTCAAAACATGAAATTGAAATTGAAAAATAATGGTTTTTTAAAGGCAAGTACTTTAGAAAGAAAGTCAAAATCATTAATTTAAAAGGGTCAAAATATGAAATAAAATTTTAAATTGTGAGTCTATAAGTTCTACTATGGGATTATGAAGTCAAAGTTTGGAGTTGAAAATATGAGATAAAATACAAAATAATTGGTTAAAAAGGTCAAAATATCACTTAAAAATTAGAATTATGAATCTTAAAGCTCAGAATATTATATGATAAGTCAAAATTATGAGTTGAAATGCTCAAAGTATGAAATCAAAACGTCAGAATCCTAAGTTCGAGTCCTAATTGTGAGACGTAAAATTGAAAATATGAAATTAAAATATAATTTAATTTCTTTTCCCACATTCCTGACTTTTTATCTAAATATTTTTACTCCTTAGATTTTGTGACTTAAAGAGGGGGTATTATACTTCTCCATCCATCCATCCATCTTCTTCCGCTTATCCAAGATCAGGTCACGGGGGCAGCAGCCTAAGCAGGGAGACCCAGACTAGCCCCCCGAGAGACTTGAACTCCTCCACTTGGGGCAGGGTCTCATTCCCAACCCAGAGAGGGCATTCCACCCTTTTCCAACTGAGGACCATGGCCTCAGATTTGGAGGTGCTGATTCTCATCCCAGCCGCTTCACACTCGGTTGCGAACCGTTCGAGGGAGAGCTGAAGGTCACGGCCTGATGAAGCCAACAGAACCACATCATCCGCAAAAAGCAGAGACCCAATCCTGAGGCCACCAAACCGGACGCCCTCAACGCCCTGGCTGCGCCTAGAAATTCTGTCCATGAAAGTTATGAACAGAACTGGCGATAAAAGGCAGCCCTGGCGGAGTCCAACCCACACCGGAAACGAGTCCGACTTACTTCCTGCAATGCGGACCAAGCCCTGACACCGGTCGTACAGGGACCGAACCGCCCTTATCAGTGGGTCCAGTACCCCATATTCCTGGAGCACTCTCCACAGGATTCCCTGCGGGACACGGTCGAATGCCTTCTCCAGGTCTATAAAACACATGTAGACTGGTTGGGCAAACTCCCATGCACCCTCTAGGACCCTGCCAAGAGTGTAGAGCTGGTCCATTGTTCCACGACCAGGATGAAAACCACATTGCTCCTCCTGGATCTGAGGGTTGACTATCCGATGGACCCTCCTCTCCAGGACCCCTGAATAGACCTTACCAGGGAGGCTGAGAAGTGTGATCCCCCTATAATTGGAACACACCCTCCGGTCCCCCTTCTTAAAGAAGGGAACCACCACCCCAGTCTGCTGGTCCAGGGGCACTGTCCCTGATGTCCACGCGATGTTGCAAAGGCGTGTAAACCAAGACAGCCCTACAACATCCAGAGCCTTGAGGAACTCAGGGTGGATCTCATCCACCCCCTGGGCCCTGCCACCGAGGAGCTTTTTGACCACCTCGGCGACCTCAGTCCCAGAGATAGAAGAGCCCACACCCAAGTCCCCAGCCTCTGCTTCCCCATTGGAAGGCGTGTCAATGGGATTGAGGAGGTCTTCAAAGTATTCCTTCCACCGACCCACAATGTCCCGAGTAGAGGTCAACAGCACGCCATCTCCACCATACAAGGTGTTGACAACATACTGCTTCCCCCTCCTGAGATGCCAGATGGTGGTCCAGAATCTTCTTGAAGCTGTACAGAAGTTGTTCTCCATGGCCTCCCCGAACTCCTCCCACATCTGGGTTTTTGCCTTGGCAACCTCTGAAGCTGCAAACCGCTTGGCCTGCCGGTACCTGTCAGCTGCCTCTGGAGTCCCACAGGCCAAAAAGGCCCGATAAGACTCCTTCTTCAGCTTGACGGCATCCCTCACCGCCGGTGTCCACCAGCAGGCTCGGGGGTTACCGCCACCACAGGCACCGACCACCTTACGGCCGCAGCTCCTATCAGCTGCCTCGACAATAGAGGTACGGAACACAGTCCACTTGGACTCAATGTCCCCCGCCTCCCCTGAAACATTATACTTCTCCAATTTTTAAAACATAAATATAAAGTCAAAATGTTGGGTGTCCATACTCCATGTATGCAAATTTTCAAACCGCAAGATAAATGTATGTGGCAGTTACCTTGGAATTAGCGTGTAAACTGATGAAAACGGTTCGTTGAAAATCTCTCCGAGATTCGGAGGAAAGCAGGTCCGTGGAGCGGGGGGTGTTAAAAAGACAGCAGCGAAAATGAAGCATTTCAGACAGAGGTTTTCAGGACACCAGTGTGAGACACATGAGGAGTTTTTGAGCTGTAAACCATGGAAAGCTACTACGTGGGTATCAGAAAGATGGTGTAAAGCCTTGAAAAAAGGCATAATACCCCCACTTTAACAAGGATATCTTAAATTACCAAGAATAAGTTCACATTTTTATACTGGAGGAACTCTGCAGACCTCAGACTGATGGGCCAGTTAGAACAGAAATGTGAGATCATCTTGCAGGCCGGATTTGGCCCACTGGCCTTGAGTTTGAAGCCTGTGCTGTAAACCTTTGTGGCTTGGGGTCTCTGGCTCCCAGGGGCATGAGTTTTGTCTGCTTTAAAATTATTTCAATTTTATTTATTTATTTAGTCATCTTTATTCAAACAGGAGAAAAAAACTCATTGAGATTAAAAATTGCACAGTCAGAGTTACAGACTAACAATGAGTAGTCATGTTAAGACCAGTACATTGAAAGAGAAACAGCAAGTATTTGTTCAAATCAACTACAACCAAAACACATTATTAAAAACATCTGCAGACAGATGTGACTGGCTCCAAGTCAACCATCCTCCTCTTAAAAGCTTCCAGTGAGACCAGCTCACTAAGTTTTAGGTCTTTCTGTAAGTCATTCCAGGGAAAGGGAGCAGCAAATTTAAAGACCTTTTTCCCAGTTCAGTTCTGACCCTGGGGACAGACAGGAAGAAAAGATACTGAGATTGGAGATTATAAGTTCCACAGTTCTTCAGACTGATATAGGTCAGAGGGTAGGACAGTAGAAGACCAAGAATAGCTTTGTAGATAAGAAAATACCAGTGTTTAAGTCTACCTGAAGACAAAGCACACCAACCCACACGTTCATACAACAAACAGTGATGAGTGAGGGATTTAAAGTTTGTGATGAACCTCAAAGCTCCATGACACACGTGTCTTCAGCATGTAAGCCCTGAGATGAAGCATGCATGCACAAAACATCCCCATAGTCCAACACTGACATAAAAGTGGCAGCAATCAGTCTTTTCTTAGACTCCAAAGATAGGTAGGATTTGATTGTGAAATTTAAAAAAAAAACAGTTTCAGCTTTAACCTCTTAACCAACTGCTGAATGTGAGGAGTAAAAGACAGGAAATCATCAATCAAAACACCTAGTTTTTATCTTTAACATGAAGCAAACTCGATCTGTGAACCCTGAGAATCATGAAACATGGGACGGGATGTTAAATTGTCTGTTGTGCCAGTAGGTAGTATGCACTTGCCTGAGGGTTTCCTTGATGTTAAGAGTGATTGGGAGTCCTCCTGGTGCTTCCTCCTGGTGGTTCCTTGATGTTAAGAGCATCACTGGAGTGGAGGTGCATCTCAGATATGGACGGATGTAAGTTTGGGACACATCATCGTTCTCAAGTGGGCAAGGGAGTGGTGGTGTTAGTGAGTGGGTCTGTTGTTGGAGCCCAGCAAGCGTCCTTCCGCTTGAACCATATCCACTGGCTACTCCTTTCGGCTGCTTTGGACACAGATCTAATGATCTGCCGCAGAGCCTGTCCATGGCTTCCCAGGTCCTTCAGCAGCCTGATGGTGGAAGTAGTGACAAATCCCCTACATCCCACTTCGACTGGACAGACTTTTGTCTTCCATCCTCGTTGTTCTGCATTGGCTGTCAGTTCTGTGTACCGCAGTTTTTTCTGCTCATAGGCCTCTTCAACCAAGTCCTCCCATGGTCCTGTGAGTTCTATGATGTACACAGACTTGAGTGAAGGGGACCAGAGGACCATGTCTGGCCCAAGGGTGGTGGATGCAATCTCAGGTGGAAAGACTAACTGTTGGCCAAAGTCCACAAGCATCTTCCAGTCACAGGCCATGGCTAGTTGTCCAGTCTCTGGCTTGGTGGCAGGATGTTTGGGCTTTTCCTGTCCCTCCCTGATGAATGCTGGTGCCTTGATGGTATTGTTTGCTCTCAGGGGCAGGGAGTTGGCTGTACTCCCCCTGATCTCAAGTGCTGCTGCAAGGCTCTTGAGGACCTGGTTGTGCCTCCAGGTGTAGCGGCCTTGTGTGAGGCTGGTCTTGCCACCGGTCATGATGTGCTTGAGAGATGCTGGACTGGGGCAGAGGGCTCAGGTCGGATCTTCACCACTGGCAGAGGTTCTTTGGTGATGGGAGCACATTGTAGGTGGCTCTGATGATAAAGCTGATGTTGCTTGCCTCCATTTCCCAAAGCTTCCTCCAGCTGAGGTTCCTCTTCTGCAGGCCTTCCCACTGCATCCACTAACCCTGCTTAGCAAGCGAGACAGCCTTTGCACTTCTTGCAGTTTCCTCTTGTCTGCGTACCTCCTCCACCACCAGCTTCCTCCTCTCTGATGCTGAGGCCTTATGCCAGGTTGGTTTACTTGCCGCCAGGCCAAAGCCTCCTCTTCCCAGCTGTACATGCCCCATGATGTCTTTGTACCTCAGGGCTGCTGTAGCTTGCTGCACTGCGTCAGATGGTGTCCATTTCCACCCTGTTACCAGGGGTGGTGCAGCATTACTGATGGTCTGATCTCTGGAGTCCCTCAGCGTCACCTGGAGTCTGACTTTGGAGCACTTGTACTCTTCAGTTAGGCTTGCGAGAGGTAATTCAAGGACCCCTTTGCCGTAGAGGCTGATGTTGCAAAGACATCATGGGACTCCGAGCCATTTCTTCACGTATGAAGTCATGGTTTGCTCCATCTTCTCCACAGTTGTTATTGGGACCTCATAGATGGTGAGTGGCCACATTATCCGGGGGAGGAATCCGAATTGCAGGCACCAGATCTTGAGTTTGCCAGACAGTAGGGTCTTGTTGATGTTCTTGAGACTGTTGGGGATGTCCTGCCTTAATTGCTGCACTTGATATTTGTTGCTGAGATTTGCGTTGTACCATCTCCCCAGGCTTTTGACAGGCTGTTCTGCCACTGTTGGTATGGGGTCGTCACCAATGTAGAACTTCACGTATTTAAGCTCTCCATTGACTATTGAGATGCTTCGTGATTTGTTCGGCTTTATTTGCATCCAGGCCCACTTGATGTTCACCTACAACTTTCCAAGTAGCCGCCTGGTGCATGCTGCAGTAGTGGTCAGCGTGGTCATGTCATCCATGTATGCTCGGATAAGAGAAGTGGAGATCGATGGCAGGCTCAGTGGCTTAGATTAAGCATTTGACAAGCGCATGACCTTTGTTTTGTCCGCATTTAAAACAAGCTCATAGAAATTTTGTTGAACAGTATTAAAAGCAAGTTTTAGCTGGGAAAGAGCTTGGTTTGGAGTAGGGGCTGAGCAGTAGATTACAGTGTGATCAGCATAAAGGGGAAAATTAGCTTTAGACACATTTTGATTAATACCATTAATCATTCATTAGATTTGTAACCCTGTAAAGCAGATGGATTTGTCCATTCTGTGTTTCTCACTGGTGAATTCATCTTGCAAAGCTCCCGTCTGAACCATTTGGGTGCAGTTAGAAAGCAGCAGGACCAATCAGCAACGAGGGGCAGTATTTTCGGGCGTGGCGGAGTTGTGACCAGAGCCAGAGAAACAACAAGAGGCCAGTGCAATTATGGCGGAAGAGATTAGTGTGGATGCTGCTCAAGCACCAGTTTTATCACAGCTTGACAGCATTTCTTCATTAAAAGAAGAACAAAGAACAGCAGTGAGTTGTTTTCTTTTCAAAAACAACAAAAGTCATGTACTGACATGTCTACAGTCACCATGGTTCGCATTATGCAGTTCTCTGTGGAGTTTACTCCTTCAGTAAGGGCGCAGCTTACTGGTGGTTATGTCACATGTTTTGTTGCTCTGATTGGCCCATAAAGATGTGAAAGACAGAACATTCATCCAGTCACCCTCTGAGTTTTTTTTTTCAAAGCCTCTGCCCTTTCCCAAATGCTGTCTATGCGAGGTTTACCAGATGGGCGTGTCGTGCCAGGTTATTAAATTTGTGGATATTACTTAAAATCAGAATAAAGCACCAACAGGACTGTTTGTACCCTTGGTTTTCAACTGGTGGATTGGAACCTAAAAATGGGTCACAAAGCCATTTTCAGTGGGTCACTGATGTGTGCCAGAAAAATATATGGCCAAAAAGTCTACGATGTGCTTTAATTTTGAAGGATATATCTCCATTTCTTTGTCCCATTGTGTCTTTTGTTCCATTAAGTCCAAACTGCCTGATTCTCATTAAAAATCTCAGCTTTAAATTGATGATTAGTCATTAAGGAAGTGGTGTTGGGGTGAGAGCCACTGATTTATACTACAGTGTTTGGGTAGAAATGTGTGTGGGATGGATCTGTTTTAATTTTATCAATGAAGTTGTTGCCATAAACACTTAACTTTGGACTGCACTGAATCTCTTTTTTTTTGTACGGTCCTTTGGAGACTCAGCTTTTCTTTAGCCGAGTTCAGACCAAAGTGTCACATCGATATGATTTGAAATTGGCTTACGACAAATTGCTACTTTCTTAAACTGTAACAGTTCACACAACCAACACTGGAAGAGAACATCCATCCTTCTATAGCAATCACTCTCACTTAACTTAAAGTGATTTATTTTTCAAGTTAATGTGCAATTTATCTGTCTCTGCAAGGACAGTAATGCACATTAAAGTTTTGGGATTTTTTTTGCTCTTTTCTGCAACTTTATTATCTTGATCATGAGGAACATCAGGCTGTATGATCGCTGCTCATCAATAACTCATGGTCATTATTATTGTAGTGTGGCATTCAAAATTTACACTCATATTAACACAGAAATTATTTACTAGTTCAGTCTTGTCATACTCAAATCTCCTAAGAGGACTTTTACAAACATATTTAGCTCCAGTAGTCTTGAATTTTTTATGTATTAGCTCTTATAGCTCCGCAAATACAGGAGACATAAGTGTTTATGGGCTGACTTGTCTCTGGGAGAAGTGAAAAAAAAAGACTGACCCAAATGAACAAAAGTATTTGGCCACAATTGTTAATTATTGAATTCTAGAGTTTCAGTCGGACTCACTGTCACAGGTGTGTAAAATCAAGTAGCTAGCCATGCAGTCTTCAACTGTTAACTTCTGTTTAGAAAGTGGAAGTGTTTAGGAAAAATAACAATGAAGAAGAAGACCACATAAGGCCACAGAGCTAAGGCTCATGGGTAAAAGTCTCCAAGTTTCTGCTGATTCCATCGCTGAAGAGTTCTGAACTTCTACTGGCATTAATGTAAACACTAAAACTGCAGCAGGAGCTGCATGAATTGGTTTCCATGGCAACAGCTGTATGCAAGAGTAAAGAACACCGACACTGGATTGTGGAGCAGTGGAAACGTGTTCTGTGGAGTGACCAATCATCTTCTCTGTCTACAGTCAGATGGGTGAGTCTGGGTTTGGAGGATGCTGGGAGAACATTACCTGTCTGACTGGTGGAGGAGGGATAATGGTATGGGGCTGTTTTTCAGGGTCTGGGCTAGACCCCTTATCTCCAGTGAAGGCCGATCTTAATGCTTCAGCAGAGCAAAACATTCTGGACAGTGCTATGCTTCCATCTGTGTGGCAACAGTTTGGGGAAGGCCCTTTTCTGTTCCAACATGACTGTGGCCCAGAGACCAAAGGAGGACTAGAAAGACATGGTTTGGGAGCGCAGATGGTTGAGTGGTTTAAGGCACTACCCATGTACGTGGGCAGCCCGGGGTTTGAATCCGGCCTGTGGCCCTTTACCGCATGTCTCTCCCCACTCTCTTCCCTGTTTCCGAGTCTATCCACTGTCCTTCCTCTATCAAATAAAGGCATGAAAAGGCCCAAAAATAAATCTAAAAAAAAAAAAAAAAAAAAAAAAAAGAAAGAAAGACATGGTTTGGTGGTCCACAAAGAGTCCTGACCTCAACCCCATCCAGCACCTTTGGGATGAACTGGAACAGAGATTGTGGTCCAGGTCTTCTGGTCCAACATCAGAGCCTGACCACATAAATGCTCTGCAAAATGAATGGACACACATTCCCACAGAAACACTCCAGAATCTTGTAGAAAGCCTTCCAAGCAGAGTGGAGGCTGTTAGAGCTGCAGAAGGGGGACAACTCTATATTACAACATCATCACAGTCTCTGTTGGTGCAATGGTCAGGCGGCCAAATACTTTTGTCCATATAGTGTCGTCATTTCCAAAATGTACACTTTGATTATCTAAAAAGATTCTCCTTTAAATAAATATATAATTACATATAAATGTGTTGTGGTTTATAGCCTTTCAAAACAAGACATTATTTCCTAACCCACATTTATCTGCCACTGATTCCAGCCATCTGATGGTGAAAGAGATGTTTTAATGAAGGTTAATGAATTATTTTAGCTGCAGGTGGAGTTGTTGATAGTGTTCCTTAAAGTTGTAATTATGGAAAGTCAGATATGGTGAGATGAGCCCTGGCTCAATCATCCTAAACATTCAAAGTTCAACTACAACAGT